>NW_026878903.1:0-250814 GCF_032173495.1 Musca vetustissima | reverse complement strand
GCATCCCATTCCATTGTGGCCATACGACAGGCGGGATAATGTTGAGGATCACCACCACCGGCAATGAAGTTACGTTTCTCGTTGAAGGCCGTCACAATGCGATTTTGTAAGGTCTGATCAATGTTGACTAGGGCAGCATCACTGGGACAGGTACTGTCGAATTGCTGCAATTTTCAGGAGGAGAATTAAAATATAAATACAACAAATGGTTATTCAGGTTCAAACTTACTCCATTGTGGCCACAGGCAATGTGCGTTCCATACGAACATAAATCTTTATTGCAATAATCCGTGGCTACACTCAAGCCAATTAAAGTGGCCAAAAGTAAAGAAGCTACAACTGACTTCATGATTCTATTAAGTTTTCCCGTTAGATAAACTAGCATGTACTGATGTTCGAAATATCGCGTAGAGGTATTTATATCACAACACCTTGATTCGAAATTTCAATATTATGTTACAAACTTTTTCGTTTATTATTTTCAATATTAAATAATATTTGTTTTAATTATCTCCGAGCGCTTGGGTCTTTATTAATATGTTTGTAGTGTTTATGACGCAGAAAATAGTACCCCAAAGGCTTAGTGTTTTTCTCAAACGACAGATTGTTATTTGCAACAAAATATTTGTACAGTTTTTTTATTTTATGAGCTTAAAATTATTTTCGGAGAAAAGAAACATCTGTTAGTATAAATTATTCTCTAGAAACATATTTATGAATACCCTAAAATTTTATTGGGGTATAAGAGATTACGTGTTACTGTTTTAAATGTATGGGTGTCAAATTTGTTTGCCGTATATATCAAAAATATATTCCCACCATTTCTACCATCTGTAGATTATATACTCTTTATCTATTTTAATAAAAGAGTAAAGTGGTCGACTGACTGATTTAACGATGCATTAACGCCCAGACGAAATTTGAAGTGAGGTACTAAGAATGGTGCCGTTTGTATTTTGCGAACCTGTAGAGCTAGAACTCTTAAATTTAAATTTAGAATGAGGGTCAATGATGAAGTGTAGGATAAGGCTTTTTGGACATTTGTTACAAAATGAAAGTTGAGAAGTAGAATCGATATAAGCAGGTGGTTTTGAACATTTTTAATCATGCATACGAAAAGTGCTAAACGGAACTTAATTTGGTACAATTTGGGTTTGGAGAAACGGATGGAACAGGAATCCTGAAATTTGAAATAAGCATTACCATCGGAGTGTAGGACTGGGATATGAACTGGTATTTTTTCTGATATTTGTACTTATGTGTAAGAAAATTGATGATAATCGGCTCACATATGGGCACTTCCGCGGTCACTTATACGACTTTTGGGAGTAAAATTAAATTTTAAATGTTTAAATACAATAAAATTTTATACAACACACCCTTAATACATACTTTGTAGTACTTTAGGAATACTATCAGTGGTAAAAAATGAGAGCCCCCGGTTTTTATCTTTTGAGATAGAAGCCACAAAAATAGGGAACTCACGCGATATTCATGTCTTTAGATATCATTGATATTAATGGAAAAAATCTGCGAATTGCGTGAACATTTTGAACTTTAAGTGATCTTTACATAAATAAGAAATATCAAGCATTATTAATGTCTCCATCAATTTGGACCGACATTTTTCGCGAAAGATTTTTTTAGGTCACTCATGCGACGTAACTCACTCGATATTTATATACCCTTCCACAGTGTACAGTGTACAGGGTATTATATATAGGTAACAGCAAAAATAATCGAGAACCATGGGTCTAGGTTCCTTTTGAGAATATGCATAGAATCACTTTCTAAGTCGATTTATGCATGTCCGTCCGTCCGTCCGTCCGTCCGTCTGTCCATGTTAAATTGTAAACAAAGTGCACGTCGCATTTATGATCCGAATTGGATGAAATTTGGCACAGATCATTTGTTTGGCCCAAGGACGAATCCTATTGAAATTGGGAAAAATCGGTTCAGATTTAGATATAGCTCCCATATATATTTTCGTCCGATTTAAGGTAAATGGTGCTCTAAAGTCCCAATATATCTTTCGATTTGCACGAAATTTGGCACAGCGTAATGAATAAGGTCACGAATGATGTTTGCAAAGTTTAGTGAAAATCGGTTCAGATTTAGATATAGCTCCCATATATATCGTTGTCCGATTTAAGGTAAATGGTGCACCAAAGTCCCTATATATCTTTCGATTTGCACGAAATTTGACACAACGTACTAAATTAAAGCTAGAATGATATGTGCAAAGTTTCGTGAAAATCGGTTCAGATTTAGATATAGCTCCCATATATAGCTTCGCCCGATTTTAGGTAAATAGTCCACTAAAGTCCCTAAATAGCTTTCGATTTGCACGAAATTGCGCATAGTGTACTGAATTAAGTCTAGAATGATGTGTGAAAAGTTTAAAAAAAATCGGTGCAGATTTAGATATAGCTCCCATATATAGCTTCGCCCGATTTTAGGTAAAGAGTCCTTGGAAATATTTTGACTTGCACGATATTTGGCACAGAGTTATGAATAAGATCGATAATGATGTCTGCCAAGTTTCTTGAAAATCTGTTCAGATTTAGATATGGCTCCCATATGTATTTTCATCCGATTTAAGGTAATTGGTACACCAAAGACCCTATATATCTTTCGATTTGCACGAATTTTGGTATAGGGTACTGAATTAAGTCTAGAATGATGTTGCTACGCTTCGTGAAAAGATCCATAGCTAGGCCGGTTGACAGAACGTACTGATGTTATATAAATAAGTCTCTGGCAATTTTCCCTGAAATCGGTTCAGATATATATTTATAACAAAACGCGTCGTCTGTTAGGATACATATGTAAAATATACCCAAAGTGGTGAAGGGTATCATATAGTCGGCCCAGTACGACTTTACTACTTTCCTTACTTGTTGATTTTGCAGTTTTTATTTCTGCAGTGTTTGCATTTATATTCATTACATTAGTATTTATGCTAAGAACAAGAAGAAAAAATGTTAAAAGTGGTCTCTCTTTGTACTTTTTGCAGTTACTTCACATATTTAAGTACAAATAAAAAAATTCTTCGACATTGGTTTAACTCATTTGTTTCCCAAAATTAATGCAGATATAGCCCTCATCGTCCGATTTTATGCAAATTGTGCTCTAAATAACCTCCATTTGACCGATTGATGTGAAATTCTGAACAGTCCGCAGAGCTGCATCATACCCAGTGGCGTATAAAAAATTTTAAATATTCCCAGATTTACATATAGCTGCCATATATATTTTTTTCGATTTCATACAAATGGCACACCAAAGATCCGTAGTATGTTCTATTGACATAAAATTTGTATAGCTTGTATAGTAAATATGATCAGGTAAATTCCGTCGTTGGCTCTAATTTTAAATTGTATATTTTCATTTGCTGGCAAATTTTCCTACTAACAAGTGAAAAAGGCCGAACATTGGATACCATGGTGTAATAATAGAAGGTAACAGCAAGTGTTGTTGTACAAAAAAACGATACAACAACCACATGGAAATTTGTTGTTGTAAGTTATACTAGTGTCAACGTCATTTGACAGAAAAATGTAAACAAACAAATTATCAACAAATTATATTTATTTTAAAAATGTAATATTTTCGAATCCTCAAAATAAAATTGAAAACTAGAGAGCGCAAATTAGCATTAATCGCTTTGAAATGTTACACCAGTAAGGAAAGTAGTAAAGTCGGACGGGGCCGACTATATGATACCCTTCACCACTATGGGTATATTAAACAGGACTATAACATAAAATTGGATGAAAAAAATGTGATATTTATCTAAATGTGAATCTACCTAGATCTATCCATAAAGTATGTAAATCGACTTCAAACAAATATAAATAGGTCATCCGTTGGGCTATGTCTGCACTTCTAGAAAACGCAACTACGTAATTCTATGCTCAATTTTGTCAGTTGTGCAAAATTTGATGTCAATCTGACTAATATGAGGAGTTTGATGCCCAATTTACTTGAAATCGGGCGAAAATATATATGGAAGCTCTATCCAAATATTGAGCGATTTCAAAAAAACTTGTCACAGGTTAGGTTATACTAATTTCAGAACGTTTTGTTCCTATTGGTTCCTTAGTACGTCAATTACTTAAAATCAATCTATAATAAAAGGGAGCTATATCTAAATCTGGACCGATTTTCACGAAACTTGGCAGACATCATTCTAGGCTCAATTAAGTACGTTATGCCAAATTTCGTGCAAATCGAAGGATATATAGGGACTTTGGTGCACCATTTACATGAAATCGGACGAAACTACATATGGGAGCTATATCTAAATCTTGACCTATTTTCACGAAACTTGGCAGACATCATTGTAGACTCAATTCATTACGTTATGCCAAAATTCGTGCAAATCGAAAGATATTTAGCGACTTTGGTGGACCATTTACATCAAATCGGACGAAACTATATATGGGAGCTATATCAAAATCTGGACCGATTTTCTCCAAACTTGGCAGACATCACTCTACGCTTAATTCAGTACGTTATGCCAAATTTCGTGCAAATCAAAAGATATATAGGGACTTTGGGCATCATTTACATGAAATCGGACGAAACTATATATGGGAGCTATATCTAAATCTGGACCGATTTTCACGAAACTTGGCAGACATCATTCTAGACCTAAATGATTAGGCTGTACCAAATTTCGTGCAAATCGAAAGATATATAGGGACTTTGGGGCACCATTTACATGAAATCGGACGAAACTATATATGGGAGCTATATCTAAATCTGGACCGATTTTCTCCAAACTTGGCATACATCACTCTAGGCTTAATTCAGCACGTTATACCAAATTTCGTGCAAATCAAAAGATATATAGGGACTTTGGGGCACCATTTACATGAAATCGGACGAAACTATATATGGGAGCTATATCTAAATCTGAACCGATTTTCACGAAACTTGGCAGACATCACTCTAGACCTAAATGATTAGGCTGTACCAAATTTCGTGCAAATCGAAAGATATATAGGGACCGTTTACATTAAATCGGTTAAATATATATGGGAGCTATATCTAAATCTGAACCGATTTTTCCCAATTTCAATAGGGTTCGTCCTTGGGCCGAATAAGTGACCTATGCCAAATTTCATCCAATTCCGATCATAAATGCGACCTGTACTTTGTTTACAATTTAACATGGACAGACAGACGGACGGACATGCATAAATCGACTTAGAAAGTGATTCTATGCATATTCTCAAAAGGAACCATGTGTCTATCTCGTTTCCTTTTGCCTGTTACAAACATATGCACAAAGACGTAATACCCTGTACCACAGTGTGGTGAAGGGTATAAACATGAAATAAAATGTATCATATTTAAATTTCTAATGCTTCCACAACTTTCCTATAATTGAGCCATTGCCACTTATATTTGTAACACATATGAAAATGGTGGGAATTGCGAGTTAATCCATGAAGAAAGGTTTGTTTCCTCAAACATTCCCGGAAGGCAAATTGAGTAAAATGAATACGGGAGAACATTTAATAAAGAACAATTTCGAATTGTATGCGTTACCAATTTTCCTGTTGGGCAATTTTTAAAAACATAATTTGTCATATTCATATTGACACCAGTATTACGTTGGAATCAAATCAGCTGAGTTTTGCTGTTAACTTTTATAATTGTACTATGATTGGATACCCTCCTCCACGATAGTAACTTGAAGTGAACATATAGCAAAAATACCAAAAAGTATACCCATACCGACAATTGTACCAAGCGATTGTTATAAACCATAATGTACACCAAATACACATTTCAGCAATGGAGATTTTCTCTAAAATTTCAAAACTCCAAAATGTGAGCCGATATTGACAACACATGATAGGGTGGAACATGTTTAGAAAATCAGCAAAATGCTGCAATTTCACGCTAATTAGGGTCTAAACGCGGGCCAATATTGTTCGTTCTAGAACCATACTTTGTATAATATATCCCACATCTTATATAAAAAAGCAGGTTATATGGACAACCCTATACAATTTCGGCCGGGCCGAACTTTGGATACCCTCCACCATAGATATACTGACAGGTACTAGAAATGAAAATATAGGGAACATACCAAGAAATGGACCATACCGACATTTCAAAAAACGGATTATGTAAACTATAATACAAATTACAGAAATTTTTAATGGATAATTGGACCAAATTTGTTTCAGAAAAATATGATTTCGTCTAAACTTTGTCTATATTATTATTTCATCCAAACTTAGTTCAAGTTCGAAGATGGAGAATATCGGTCCACTCCTTCTGGTACCTCTCACTTAGATAACTATTTTAATATAAACCAGTAAGGAAAGTAGTAAAGTCGTACTGGGCCGACTATATGATATCTTTCACCACTCGAAGGAATATACACATGTCTTTCTGCAACCTATGATAAATTTAATTTTATTCGGGCAGATCTAGAGTCGTCTGCGTACAATGGGACAAATTTATGGAACACTATTTATAGCAAAATTGATACACGCTATTCGGTACGCCGCATTGTTAAAACTTTAATTTCAATCAGACAACCGTTCGAAATACATATGGAAGTTATGGCTGCATCTGTCTGCACCAATTTCAACAAAACGCAATAACGTCATTCAAGTCGTTGTGCAAAATTTCGTATTAATCTGACAAACATTAGGAGTTTGGTGCACCATATATGTAAAACTGGACGCAATTATATATGGGCGCTACATCTTTATCCAGATTAAGTATTAATCCGGATAAACCCTTAATCCGGGGTTTATGACCCCTAATCCGGATTAAGGGTCATTGACCCCGGATTAAAGCTTAATCCGGATTAGGGGTCATAAACCCCGGATTAAGGGATAATGACCTTAATGGGATCAATGACCCTTAATCCGGGGTCAATGATGCTTAATCTGGATTAAGCCTTAATCCGGCTTATTCCGGACAAACCCTTAATCCAGGGTCAATGACCTTTAATCCGAATTAATCCTTAATCCGGGGTCAATGAACCTTAATCCGGGGTAAATGACCCTAAATCCGAATTAAGCCTTAATCCGGGGTCAATTGCACTTAATCCGAACTAAGGGTCATTGACTCCGGATTACGGATTAAGGCTTAATCCGGATTAGGGGTCATTAACACCAGATTAAGGGTTCATCCAGATAAACTCTTAATCCGGGGTCAATGACCTTTAATCCGAATAAAGTGTAATTGACCCCGGATTAAGGGTCATTGACCCCGGATTAAATGTCATAGGCCCCGGATTAAATGTCATTACCTTAATCCGGATTAAGGTGTTTAATCCGTTTAATCCGAATTAAGCCTTAATCCGGAGTCAATTACACTTAATCCGGATTAATGGTCATTAACCCGGATTAAGACTTCATTCGGCTTAATCGGGACCCTTAATCCGGGGTTAATGACACTAATCCGGATTAAGCCTTAATCCGCCGTCTATGAACCTTAATCCGGATCAAGGGTCATTAACCCTGGATTAAAGGTCATTGACCACGGATAGAGGCTTAATGCGGATTAAGGGTCATTGAACCCGGATTAAGGCTTAATTAGGCTTAATTCGGATTAAACGTCATTGACCCCGGATTAAGGGTCATTGACCCCGGATTAAATGTCATTGACCCCGGATTAAGGATTAATCCGGATTAAGCAGTAATCCGGCGTCTACGACCCTTAATCCGGGGTCAATGACGTTTAATACGAATTAATCCTTAATCCGGATTAAGCCTTAATCCGGGGTCAATTACACTTAATCCGGATTAAGGGTCATTGACCACGGATTAAGACTTAATTCGGCTTAATCCAGTTAAACCCTTAATCTGGGGCTAATGACCCTAATCCGGATTAAGGCTCAATCCGGCGTCTATAACCCTTATTCCGGATCAATGGTCATTAACCCCGGATTAAGGGTCATTGACCACCGATTAAGGGTCATTGACCCCGGATTAAGCCTTAATCCGGATTAGGGTCATTAACCCCGGATTAAGGGGTTTTCCGGATTAAGCCTTAATCCGGGGTCAATGACCATTAATCCGGATGAAGCCTTAATCTGGATTAAGCCTTAAACCGGGGTAAATGACCCTTAATCCGGATTAAGCCTTAATCCGTGGAGACATTTAGTACCCAATAGAAACCCAATGAACCAAAGCGAATTCGGCTGAAAAACGCGCTCAAGAACCGCAAAATACCGAAAATTGTCGGGTACCGTTATATGGGAGCTATGCCTAAACATGGACCGATATATCCCATCTTCGATAAAAGACGAACCTATGCAAAATTTCAGCACCCTATCTCAATTCCTTCAGAATATAGCGTGATTACAACAGACGGACGGACAGCCGGACATGGCAAGATCGTCTTAGAATTTTACCCTGATCAAGAATATATACTTTATAATATTAATATTTCAATGAGTTACAAACGGAAGGACAAAATTAATATACCCTCCATACTATGGTGGATATAAAAAGGGGGTTATATGGGGACGACCCCAAAAAAGGGGCGAATGTTAAAAATATTTGGTAGAGAGATTTGATACCATATTCGACTACAAAATACCGAATTGCTGCGAGTTCGGTTGAAAACGCGCTCAGGAACCCCAAAATATCGAAAATTGGAGGTACCCTTATATGGGGGCTATCCGAAAAAATTTACCTATATTTATAATTTTTTGTGGAGAGATTTGGTACCTATTAAGAACTGAAAATACTAAATTACAGCCAATTCGGTGGAAAAATACGATCAAATTAGGAGGTACCGTTATATGGGGGCTACCAGAAAAAGTGAACCTATATCTGTAATTTTTTGTGAAGACATTTAGTACCCAATAAGAACTCAATGTACCAAATTTCAGCGTATTTGGTTGAAAAACGGGCTCAAGAACCCCAAAATACCGAAAGTTGGGAGGTACTGTTATATGGAAGCTATGCCTTAACGTGAACCGATGTATCCCATCTTCGAACTTGACCTGCCTGCAGACAAAATACAAACTTATGCAAAATTTCAGCACCCTATCTCATTTCCTTCAGAAGATAGCGTGATTACAACAGACGGACGGACGGACAGACAGACGGCGGACAGACGGACATAGCTATGGTGGAGGGTATAAAAAGCGTCGGATACCCTCCACCATAGGTATACTGAAAGGTACTTGAAATGAAAATATAAGGGAAATTCGTCAATTTTTAATGGAGATCTTTTCTAAAAACACCAAAAAGTGGACCGATATGGGTGACGCTTGGTAGGGTGGAACATCCCCAGAATACTGTAATTTAGAGGGCGATTGGTATTGCAGAAAAAAAAATGTATGAGTACGTCCCTGGAGGCTATACCTTGAACGGAACCAATGTTGATTAAACGACATATACATTAGAACTTTTTACCGGGTTAACCTACTTTGTGAGGATTTATTTGACATATATGCAAAGGAATTGACAATTGAAACCCACTGGGTTAACGAAATCCGGTTAAATGTAAACGTAGCATTACATCGTGTAGGAATTACCGAACATTTGTAGTTATCATTATATGAGGTGCTAGCCTAATTCAGGACTGAAATAGTTCTATTTCGAAACTAACATTTTTTCATCACAATCCATTCCTTTACGCTAAATATTAAAAATACCGAAAATCGGTAGGTATCATTTTATGGGGGCTAGGCCTAAATACGGGCTATAGTTCATTATCGAACCTTACGTTATAGTTTTTAATCTCGATATCCTCCGCAGGTTGACTGATTACAGCAAAGTCTTAGAATCAAACCCAAAACGCGGAACAAATCAGATAACTATTTTAATATAAAGAAGTGAAAAAAGCGTTAAGTTCGGCTGGGCCGATTTTTCTATACCCTCCACCATAGGTATATAAAAGGCACTTGAAATGAAAATATAGGAAACATATACCGACAATTATACAAACCGATTTATGTAAACCATTATGTACACCAAATACAAATTTCACCGATTTTTAATGGGGATTTATACAAAAATCTGAAAACCCCAAAATGTGGACCGATATTGATAACGCATGGTAGAGTGAATAAAATCCTCAAACTAATGCAATTTAGAGTGAAAAGTTATATGCCAAAGGGGGGATCAATATTTATTTCATAGCTAGGTTAACATTATATGAGTATGATTATCTGATAAGCATGAGGAGTTTGGTGCACCTTCTACTAAAAATCGCACGAAAATATATAAAAGCTATATCGAAATCGAAACTAATTTCATCGAAACTTGTCACAGTTTAGGTTATACTAAATTCAGTATGTTTTGCGCATATCTGCCACATTTTAAGTTCTTGGTGCATCGTTTAGTTTTATCTAAATTTGAACCGATTTCAACAAAACTTTTCACATGCCAGGTTATATAAACTTCACTACGTTGTGCAAAATTTTTTGTCAATCGTTGGGTCTTTGGTGTACCATTTACTGAAAAGCGGACGAAACTATATATGGGAGCTACATCTAAATCGGAACCGAAATTTTGTGCCGATCGGACCCTCCAGGGTAGTTTGGTGCAGCATTTATATCTAAATTCTAGGTTTTAAAAACTTCAGTACGTTGTGGAAAACTTTATGTAAAATCGACGAAAATATATATGTAGAAGCTATATCTAAATCTGAACCGATTTCAACGATACATGCCAGAACTTAATTCATATTAAATACAGTTCGTTGTACAAAACTTTGAATGTTTTGTGCACAATTTACATAAAATCGGAAGAGAATATATATAGGAGCTATGTCTAGAAAGATATATAGGGACTTTGGTACACCATTTACCTTAAATCGGACGAAGGGTATAAAAAGTGAAGGGTATTAAAAGTGGGTTATATGCAGTGTTGCCAAAACTTTGTTGAGGAAAAATGCTAGATTTTGTTGAAAAAAATGCTAGAAAGTGCTAAATAATTTAAAAAAGTGCCAGAAAAAAGTGCTAAACATTTCTAGAACAAAATTGTTAATATTTAATAATTAAATATTAATCAGAAATCCCATTTATTCATAACGGCTGTTCGTTGTCGATTTAGCCATGTCCGTCGCATTGAGGTCGCAATATCACCGTAAAATTCTATGATCACCGTAAAATTCTATGACGATATAGCCATGTCCGTCTGAGGACAATTTGGTACATTGAGTTCTTATTGGGTAGCAAATATCTTCACTAAAAATTATAAATAGGGGTCCATATTTTCGGATAGCCCCCATATAAGGGTACCCCAAATTTTGCAGTATTTTGGGGGGTTTGATCACATTTTTCGACCGAATTCGCTGGAATTCTGTACTTTGAGTTCTTGTTGGGTAGAAAATCTTTATTATAAATATAGTTCAATTTTTTTCGGGTAGCTCCCATATAAGGGTACCCCCCAATTTTCGGTATTTTAGGGTTCATGAGCGCGGTTTTCAACTGAATTCGCTGAAATTTGGTATATTGAGTTCTTATTGGGTACCAAATTTCCTCACTTAAAAGTGGACCTATATCACTTTTTGTGGTTGCCCCCATATAAGGGTACCTCCCAATTTCCAGTTTTTGGGTGGTTTTGACCGAATTGGCTGTAATTTAGTAATTTGAGTTCTTATTGGGTTTGCTACCCAAAAGAACTTAAAAATATAAATATGGGTCAATTTTTTCGGGTTGCCCCTATATAACGGTACCCCCAATTTTCGATATTTTGAGGTTCTTGAGCGCGTTTTTCAACCGAATTCTCTGAAATTTGGTATTTTGTAGTCGTATATGGTTACAAATCTCTCACCAAAAATTATTAATATTCACCCTTTTTTAGGGATAGTCCCCATATAGCCGGACCGGCCGAACTTAACACTTTTTCACTTGTTTATATTAAAATGGTTATCAAATGTCGGCATAGGTACACTTTTTGGTATGTTCCCTATATTTTTATTTATAGTACCTGTCAGTATATCTATGGTGGAGGGTATCCAAAGTTCGGCCCGACCGTACTTAACGCTTTTTCACTTGTTCAACATAAATTGCTGTATATTTGTATATTGTGTTCTACCTGTTTATATAGTCTTCTTACTAGAACTTATCAATACTGGACTAATTTTAAGGGTAGCCCTCATCAATTTAATTTGATTGTTTAAATTCTGTTGAGTAAAAAATCTCCTTATGAAAAATTATTAATATGGGTCCATATTTAGCCCCCACAGAGCGGTACCCTCACCTTATTCAACATTTTGGGGACGTCGGACACGCAACCTAATTGACTAAATTTTATCTATTTTTTGTTTTGATGGGGTTTGAAATCTTCCTACTAAAATATAAATACTAATAATGTCCAAATCTGGTTAATGTAAATAACTGTAATTTCACATTGCGTACAAATATGAAGACAATTATCAATTTTCGTCCCATTTGTGTACTTCTAAGGGTTTATAATATCATTCCCAACAGCGACTTTAATATAAAAAATATGTTTGCCGGAATATTTCTATTTTGGTCCTTATTCTGGCCCAATCCCTATATAAATGGGTGCGCTCGCCTTTTCGGTAATCTAAAGTGGTTATAACTTGGCATTCGGGATTCCCGGTGAATAAAAAACTTGTTTTCAGAAAGTTCCAACATAATTCATGTTCATTATTTTTACATCGCTCTCATAAAATGTACAACTTAATTTGGTTTTTCATTTTCCCAAAAAAACAATCTACCAACAGACAATATCATAGTCACCACATGAAGTACCCGACAGTTTTTTAAGAAATTTGGAATGCACGGCACATGCTGGATAGCATTGCAAAATCAAATTCATCGCGTGAAACATAGCAAAAATTCAATATGAAATCGAAAAACGGGATTTTTTGCATTGAATCCAAAATTTTGTAAAAAAATTCCTAAGAAATTAAGAAATGCTAAAAAAAGTGCTAGGTGCTAGATCAATTTTGTTGGTGCTAAACGAGTTCAAAAAGTGCTAAATCTAGCACTAAAATTGCTAAATTGGCAACACTGGTTATATGGGAACTACCCCTAAAAGGGGGAGAATATTAATAATTTTGGGTAGGGAGATTTATTACCATATACGACTACAAAATACCGAGTTACAGCGAATTAGATTGAAAAACGCGATCAAAAACCTTAAAATACCGAAATTGGAGAGTAACCTTATATGTGGGCTACCCGAAAAAGTAGACCTATATTTATCTATCTATCTATCTATATATATAAAAATGAATTGCTGTTCGTTAGTCTCGCTAAAACTCGAGAACGGTTGAACGGATTTTTCATATATTGGTCTTGAAATGTTCGTGGAGCTTCAGGGAAGGTTTAAATGGTGAGAAAAATTTGAAAATCGCGAAAAAATTGCAAAAAATATTATGAAGCTTATGTGAATTCCCACGAATTTAGTATCGAACTATTTTGATAGCACCACGTCGTAGTTGTTATTTTGAGATATTTTGAGCGAAAATAGGTAGCGTATCATTCTTTTAAGCCTACATTTGTCAATTATTGAAAATTTTCAAAATATTTATTTTTTTCAATTGGATTGACATCGTATTGAAACATTTTTTGGGACAATACAAAAAATAATTGAGAAGTATATCATTGAATGTACACGCGATCATTGTATATACACAATTTCCATAGAACGAACGTACATTTTGGTACAATGTAAGGATGGAAAATCAGAAGACATTCTGAATCGAGATCGTGTCCATTCAGTGTATTCGGATTTTAAGATCCATGCCCTAGATTAATTTGTTTGAAAATAATAATAATAGGAACATGTTTTTCTCTAAAGTACCTGAAATGTTGATATGCCACGGCAAATATCAAATCAGGTGGTTATATGCCTAATCGTTTTTCAATATCTTTGAACTTATAAACAGAACACCTCGCATATATCCTATACCAAAATTGTGTATCACAGAGAAAACTAATATACGAGATATTTTCTTTGCTAAAAATCTACCATTAAGCTCAGCTGGAAAGAGAACAACTAACAAAACACCAACAATATTAGAAAAAATACCCAAGACACAATATCTAATTTGATGGTTATACCAAAACCTCCGTCCGATGTTTTCTATTCGTATTGAACTTGAATAATTATGATGTGTTTTATTCAAAGGAATCTTTATAATACCGAAAATGGGAGGAGACCTGTATGTATTGCTATATCAAAACTTTGACCTAAATAGGCCAATATCCCGGAATGACATATTTTAGCTATTTCAATATGTGATACCCGGAAACTTGGACTAATATTGATAATTCTTTGTAAGGAGATTTTGTACTCACAGATCATCTACATTTTAAAATTACATCCAATTTGATTGAAACACGTGAACAAACCCTCCTAAATGCAGAAGAGTGGACCAATATTGACAATTTATAGTAGGATTCATGCAACCAAAATAAAACAACTAATTACAGCTGATTAGGTTGAAAAACGTGCCCAAATCTCTAAAGGATCTTATAATGTGGAGTGAATTATATGGAGGCTTTTGGGAACTTTGGGCAAATTTTGTTAGGAACATTTTCTACTCATGAACATTGAAATATAAAATTACAGCCAACTACCGAATATTAAGGCGTTACCCGGATACTTGGGCCAATATTGATAATATTAAATAGAGATTTCTTGTAATTTTATAATTTTTACAACCAACTCAATCGACAAATACCCTCAAAATACTGAAAATTGGTAGAATTTTACCCTGATCAAGAGTATATATACTTTATAGGCTCGGAAATGAATATTTTGATGACTAACAAACGGAATGATAAAATTAATATAGCCTCCATAATATGGTGGAGGGCATAAATTAAACTAAACCAGTAAAGAAAATAGTAAAGTCGGACTGGGCCAACTATATGACACCCTTTACCACTTTGGGTATATTTTACATAGTCTCCTAACAGACTTCGTCTTTTCGAAAGAACATTGACATGAAATTGAACGAAAGGTATTTAGGGACTTTGGCGCACCATTTACCTCTAAAACTGAACCGATATTCACGAAACTGTGCACATATCATTATAGACTTAGTTCAGTGCGTTATACAAAACTTCGTGCAAATCGAAAGATATATAGGGACTTTGGTTCACCATTTACATTAAATCGGACGAAAACATATATGGAAGCTATATCAACATCTGAACCGATTTCCACGAAACACATCATTATAGACTCAATTCAGTACGCTATGCCAAATTTCGAGCATATCGAAAAATATTTAAGGATTTTGACGCACCATGTACCTTAAATCGGACGAAACTATATATGGGAGCTATATCTAAATCTGAACCTATTTTCACGAAACCTATTTTTCACACATTACTATGGACTCAATTTAGTACGCTGTGCCAAATTTCGTGCATATCGAAAAAATATTTAGGGAGTTTATCATTATCGTTCTAAAATATATATGGGAGCTATATCTAAATCTATACCGATTTCCACGAAGCTTAACAGACATCATTCCAGACTTAATTCAATACGCTGTGCTATATTTCGTGTAAATCGAAAGATATATAGGGACGTTGGTGCATCATTTACACAAAATCAGACAAAATTGTAAATGGGAGCTATATCTAAATCTGAACCGATTTTTCCCAATTTCAATTTCGTCCTTGGACCAAATAAATGAGCTGTGCCAAATTCCATCCAAATCGGATGATAAATGCGACCTGTACTTTGTTAACAATTTGACATCAACTGACGGACGGACATGCCTGAATCGAATCAGAAAGTTATTCTATGCATATTCTTAAAGGGAACCATGGGTCTATCCCGATTCCTTTTGCCGGTTACAAACATATGCACAAAGACATAATACCCTGTACCACAATGTGGTGAAGGGTATAAAAACCAGTGAGCGGAACAGTATAGTCTGACGAGGCCGACTATACTACATCCTACACAACTACCACGAAACTCTAGTTTTCTGCGGATGTTTTTTCCGAGCCTGTGCAACATTTCATGATATTTGCTTGTTTTCGATACGTTATGATATTAAATTTCGCCCCGGCCGGTTTTACATGTTTTATTGATAATTAATTTCATTAAATGTTCTCATCGCCTTGAGCAGACTATGCTACGTAATACATGTAAGGGATCCATGTCCAAGAGTTTCCAGAGGTGTTGCTTGCTACCAGTTGTGTTTTGCACGTACTCAATATGTAGCTTCTTAGTACAACTTCTTAAGTATACTTGATAATAATTCTTCAGTAATTGATTATCCTTAAATCTTGTTTTTATTTTACACTAAATTCTTCAGATTCTGAACACAAATGGGGATATTTGGAATTTCTTCCAGTATTACATTCCAGGGTAGATTTGGGACAATCTTGGTAGACAGGTTGACCAATAACATTGGTATAGGCAAAATTACATGCCATTAGAAATACATTGTAGTCTTCATTAGACACTGAGTATGTGGAGGCCGCACAACCTACTCGATTGTTAAGATCTCCTATCATGGCTGTGAAGTGTTCAATTACACTGTAAAAAAAGGAAGATGTTTAAAAATCTATAATTATTATCTATATTTATTTTAATTTGCTGTAAACTTACGCTCCAGTATGTTGTTGTGGATATTTCTTAATAAATTCCATTTTACACTGATTCACTTCATCGTACCACATTTGTAGAGAATTTTCAATTAGTTTGTCATAATTTGGTTTGGTATTCTTCTGATACGTCATCCAGGCTAAATTTTGTCCGGAGTTGGGATATGCTTTTGTATTATGACATCCGTCCTTTTTCATTTCACATTGCCGTACATTTAGTTCGGCTAATTTGGCTAATTCTCGATCCCATTGCATTGTGGCCATACGACAGGCGGGCTTATGGTTGTGATGACCACCTCCGGCTATAAAATTTCGTTTCGCATTAAATCCATTGACGATGGTGGCAATTAGCGGCGTGGAGAAATTTATCAAAGCGGCATCTTTAGGACACTTTGAAGAAAAGTCCTGCAAAGGAGATTAAATAAAAAACATGTGTGATCATTTATTCAATTTTTCGATAACTGACACAAAAGGGGCCTCCAAACCAATCGATAATTATTCAGTCGCAAGAATTATTAATAAATATATAATTTGTGAAATAGTTAAATACCTCTAGTTACTGTCACTTGATAGAATTTCAAAATGTTTATTATCTACAGGAATATCGATATCCGGAACATTTTTCACATATTATAATATTGATTTGTAAGCCCCAAATTCAAAAACTTACACCATTATGTCCACATGCAATATGTGTTCCCGATGGACAGAGTGTCTTATCGCAGTAATCACTACCAGAAATTCCGTTAATAAAAACAAATAAAACTAAAATTAGAAACGTTTCCATTATTAAAAGTGTGTGTGTGCGGCGTTAAAAGTAGAATGACTTATTTCTAATTTTGTGACTGAGAAACACTGCCTCAATTGTTCTGTTATTGTGTGTTCAATATTTGTGGTAACAGGTGTTCCTATTTTTTTAATTCGTAATTAATATTTTTAATGTTCTAATCAAAACAAGATAGAATGACGACAATCTGTATTATACGTAGGTTGCTATTTACATTTTGGAATCCAAAACAGATTTCCTCACAAACGTGTGTGAAAATTGATTTAAATCTTAAGCTTTAAAAGTGAAATGTGGAGCGGAACTTTTATATTACATGGCCTATTTATTATACCCTACACAACTATGTTGTCAGGGTATTATAGCTTTGTGCAACCCCAAATGTTTGTAACGCCGCGAAATATTGGTCCTAGACCCACCTTTAAGTATACCGATCGTCATATCTCGACTAGCTGAGTCGATCTAGACATGTGTGTCCGTCCGTCCGTCTGTCCATTATAATTTGTAAACACGATACAGGCCACAGTTATGGACCAATCTTCACGAAATTTTGCATGTAGGATGGGTTCTGGCCAATGAAGACCCCTATTGTTTTTGGAAAAGATCGGTTAATATTTAGGGGATGAAATGGACCAAATACTAAATTTTTGTCGGTTTTTCTGGTCGCTCCAGAGGCCGCAATTATGGCCCAAACACCGCGAAATTTTGCATGGAGAAGGGGATCGGTCCAGAGAATAAGCATGCATAAAGATCGGTCAATATTTAGCGGGTCAAATGGACCCTGACTTTTGTGTGAAAAATGGCAAAATTTGTATTCTATGGCATATATATTTACTCCTAGAGGATGTAGACCCCAGGAGTTGAAAGCATATCCAAGAGGAGTGGTTGGCCTTTAAATTGATACCAAATATAGTGATGTATCTACTCAGATGTGGGAGTTACAGTCAAATATTTACAGGTGCTTACATATTCAGATATTATTTAATAACCCATTACCACATTAGAGGGAGAAATATCGCGCTGATGGCTTTGAAATTTTTCATGAAGTTCCAGTTATAGTCAAGAACAATGCCTACAATTTTCGGTGATGATCAGGATACAATTTTGGGATGAAATGGACGGAAAACATAATTTTTTGTGTGTTTTCGAGTAGAGTATAATCCGAAAATCACAACACAACCCACCGTGAAGGTAATCTGGACAAGTAATTAGAAGGACTGAACTGAATATTCGAAAAAAGTAAGAAAGAGGTGTTGTTGACCTCTAATCGGACAACAGGGGGCAAATATCACGAAATACTACTCAGACTCAGAATAAACATCCTCAGAAAGTTAGAGTTCGTGGTAGTTGTGTAGGGTATCGTATGGTCGGCCCCGTCCGACTATACTGCTCCGCTCACTGGTTTTCTTATGTATACAATTTTATATTAAAACATATTGAAAATGATAGACATATTGCATAGTACTAGTTTTTAGAATAGCGATACGTCATTTACACTCCCTCCTATAGTAGAAAAAATATAACGTTTTATTGTATTTTTAAAAATTCCATGATTAGCTTTGTTTACAAATAATTTTCCACACTCTGCCGGATTTTTATTTGAATCATTGGATATTCATTGAGTATTCTCACATTCATCTCGTGTCTTACATTTAATAAACATCGCTCAAAACATTTATCGTGTTCGCACTATTTATGGAAAATCCCTTATGCATTTTAAATGCGAAGCAAAAATTTTTTGTTTTGCATTCATTTACAATCTAATTTATTTTCATAGTTTATTGATCTTTTTTAATTAATCATAAATATGCACTCAGTCACTTATCTAAAAAACTGTGTAAAAATAATTGAGGAAGATTTGTAATAGTCACTTAATCTAATGGAATATAACTGTCACTGAAAACAATGGAAATAATTTTCATTTTTATATTGAGGAGAAAGTTGGAGATCATTCTCGAGACCTGGAAGGAAGATCGATAGTCATTTAAATACGCAAGGGTGACAGATTCGAAGAGGTGCGTGTCTTATTTCAACATGTAATTTATAAGCAATCTCGAGAATGACAGGGCGAAAAGGAGTTTGTTTCGTCGTATAAGAGCCCTCCCAGCTGAGGTGGTACAACCAAATCGAAAATGTTGGGCCCTGATCTAATTTGTAGGTTAATATCAACTGGTGGAACCCAAAAGTTGACTACTTAACATCAATCCTCAATTTATCGTTAGTAACTCATATAGATCATGAAGTAATGGTGGTTCCGCTATGAAGCCTGGGAATAATGTTAGCAGAGGTGAATCGACAGACCAAATTCACTTCTGTCACCAGGAGTTATGACATTTGAGGCTCCACCCATCGATAAGAATAAGTTTCCTAGCATTGTACGCCACTTCTACACATATTGGTAGAGGGCTGAACCAGAACAGACCAAGCAAACGAGCAGTCATGGGAGCTTTTGGCCTTCGATACAGACAATCATGGCAAAATGTCCAAGGGCATAGATAAGGCCAACCTTCGGTCGAGTTTGAAACTCATATGTGGAATTCAGAAACTGGAATTTCGAGTGATCTCTCCGAAACTGTTCAACCTCTTTGATATTCCACAACCACCGGACGGCATAGATATCGTAATGTATGCTGATTAATGTATCATCATGGCATTGGGTTTATAGATGACATATGCGAGGGGATAAACGTATACATGGCTGATCTTGTGAGATTCTTCCATATGAGGAAATCTATCCACAACCACACTGTTTACCGCTTGGACGGCTAAATGCAGCCGTTAGAAATAATGGTCGGTGGAAAGCAGAGTCTAACCATAAAATATAGTTTTATCGTCAGAATCAGAAGTTTAATCGTACCTGGAAGCTCCTTGAGATGTTGAAAGTAAGAGCAGTTCCGGCGATATTTCTGGCATTTTAAAAAGTTGAAGGAAATGGAAGCATTTTTGAACTATTTGTACATAAACATGATATATAAGGATCAGAGCTATCCACAGCTCTATGAAACATGTCAAGAATGTTGTGCATTCTTGAACCGCTCGAAAGGATTCATTTCTGTCTTTTTTATAATATTTTCTAAATCCTTAAAACCGATAAATACCGTAATTTGGTACTGCTTCACTTGTAATTATACGTGTTAGAAGTTATGTAAACATTAACAGCTGTATGTACGTAAACAGGGTTGCCAATAGTAATTTTTGTTTTTGATTTATTCTTTTCAATATGTTGAGTATTAAATGCTGTATTTTTTTTTTTTTTATGTTCAAAAATTGACTTTTTGCCATCAAAATCGCGATTTCAGCCATAGTGCAACGGTAAGGGTGTGAACTTCTAGATTGGCAGGCCTATCAGACAAGTCTGAATAGTTTTCGCACTGATGCAGTCACATAGGAAGTATTACAATGCTTTACTCGGAAATCATCTACCATCCATAACAGCAGAGGTTAGGTAGCTGCCCAGACAAACTCGAGTTGTCTTAGCCTTTCTATGATCAGGATGGTGCACCCTCATCAATTACCATGCCCAACATGTGGGCTAGAAGCACACAACACATTGTTCCTATTAAATTGTTCAGCTAAGACAACTCATCTTTCCTCCATTTCCCTCTGGACGAAGCCCATACAGATTGGAACCTTCCTGATTTTGGGAATAAAGAGGAACCAAAACCAGATTATGGATAACAATTTCATATATTTCACTTGTTAGAACAACAGACACATAGGACCCGTTAGTAACGTCATTGTATTTACCTATATTACAAATTTTTTGCCACTGTTTTTTAACCTCCAAGAACACAGAATGGTTTTAAAATTCGACAGGAACCCTTAAACATGGACCAAAATGAATATTGTTTACAAAGATGTTTATAAACCTCCGGGAATGTCATATTACAGTCATTTCTATGGGAAGTTCGGTTAAAACTTTCGAAACATCTAAAATGGTACCAGAACCGTCCATGGTGACTACTATTAAAATCTCGCTTTTGACTGTGATAGTCGTTTAAAATATATATTTTAAAAATCTACGCTCTACGATTTCGAAAATCCATGTAAAACCCCTAATTTTACATTTGAAGTATGTATAAGCATTTTTATTTGAAATCAATTTTTCTACATTCTATTTAAAATTTTAGAACCACTTATTGACAGCATACACCTCGGAGGTGGAACACAAATTTGGATATTCGTCATTGGTGCCGGTGGAGCAATCTTCTGCTGCCTTATCACAACGTTTATAAATTGGGAAATTAATCATGTTGGTGGTGGCATAGTTGCAGGTTACCAAATACGCCTTGTATTCTTCATCCTCAACGGAGTAAGTGGCAGCGGCACAACCCACACGAACATTACGATCAGCTACCATGACGGTGAAATGACCAATTGCTCTAAAAACCAATGAAACAAAATTGTATCATATAACGAACACATATATCTTCCTGAATACTTACGGTCCAGTATAGTTCTTGGGATACTTGTTGATATATTCCATTTTACTATCGGCCACTTCACTGTACCAGAAATCAACAGCCTTTTCCAATAGTCCAGCATTGTTAGCTTCACCATGATAACCCAACCAGGCAATGTTTTGACCGGAATATTTGAAAGCGTCAGTATTGCGGCATCTGTCATGTTTCATATCACACTGGAGGACATTAAGGGCAGCTAGTAGAGCCAATTCATCATCCCATTGAATGGTGGCCATGCGGCAGGCAGGATCATGCTCATCATGTTCACCACCAGCAATTAGATTACGTTTGGCATTGTGGGCATTGACCAAGACTTTCTTCAGGTTATCATCGATTTCGACCAACTGTGCATCGGAAGGACAAGCGTCAGATAATTTCTGGATAAAGTATAAAACGTTATAAAATTCTGTGTTTTTCGTAAAATGTTTTCAACTCACCCCATCATGTCCACAGGCAATATGGTTAACTCCTTCCTTGCACAAGGATTTTGAACAATAATCGGTTGCCTTTACCAAGACTAATGAAGCCACCAAAAGGCCAGCCAACAAAGTCAATGAGAGATGTGCCATTTTTTCAAATATCCAAGCTTGGTTCTATAGTTGAAGCTATGTGCTGAACAACTGATGCCTATCTACGAATCGTGTTACATCTTTTATACAGAATTCTGTGTAAACATAGAAATTATTACACAACTGACATCTGCCACCTAGGTAGATGATGTAGTCTAACGGACAGTTGATGAATATCAAATAAGTTTTCACTTTTTATTATCAATTGTAAAATCGAACAAAAGTACAAGTGAATTCAGTCCAGACGCTATTGTTCTGATAAATATAATTCTCTAACTGACTTACATTTACTCATAAAAGTTTACAAACAAATGTAGGTATAGACGTATATGACAAATCGATACTTAATTTACAGGTAATAAGTTAAATGATAAGTTTAATTATTTAAAATATTGAAAAATGATCAAATTTAAAAAAAAAATCAACCAGGCTAACAATTTTTTTACTATATTAAAACAAAAACCAGTAAGGAAAGTAGTAAAGTCGGATACCCTTCACCACTATGGGTATATTAAACAGGACTATTAACATGAAATTGGATGAAATAAAATATGTGATATTAATCTAAATGTGAATCTACCTGGATCTATCCATTAAGTATGTAAATCAACTTCAAACAAATATAAATAGGTCAGACATCACTCTAGGCTCAATTCAGTACGTTATGACAGATTTCGTGCAAATCGAAAGATATATAGCGACTTTGGTGCACCATTTATATGGAATCGGACGAAACTATATATGGGAGCTGTATAGAAATCTGGATCGATTTTCACGAAACTTGGCAGACATCACTATAGGCTTAATTCAGTGCGATATGCCAAATTTCGTGCAAATTGAAAGATATATAGGGACTTTGGCGCACCATTTACATAAAATCGGACGAAACTATATATGGGAGCTATATCTAAATCTGAACCGATTTTCACGAAATTTGGCAGACATAATTATATGCTCAATTAAGTACGTTATGCCAAATTTGATGCAAATCGAAAGATATATAGGGACTTTGGTGCCCCATTTACATAAAATCGGACGAAACTATATATGGGAGCTATATCTAAATCCGGACCGATTTTCACGAAACTTGGCAGACATCATTCTAGACCTAAATGATTAGGCTGTACCAAATTTCGTGCAACTCGAAAGATATATAGGGACCATTTACATTAAATCGGTTAAATATATATATGGGAGCTATATGTAAATCTGAGCCGATTTTTCCCAATTTCAATAAGGTTCGTCCTTGGACCGAATAAGTGACCTATGCCAAATTTCATCCAGTTCGGATCATAAATGCGACCTGTACTTTGTTTAAAATTTAACATGGACAGACAGACGGACATGCATAAATCGACTTAGAAAGTGATTCTATGCATATTCTCAAAAGGAACCATGAGTATATATCGTTTCCTTTTGCCTGTTACAAACATATGCACAAAGACATAATACCCTATACCACAGTGTGGTGAAGGGTATAACAATTGAAAAAGGCGGAAAGTTCGACCGGGCCGATTTATACTATACTATAACAATTTTTTGTAAATAAGCTACTGATCTTTCTATAGGGAATATAAAAATCGACCTATTTTTGAAGCAAGCAAAAACTCTAAAGTTTAATAAAATTTAGTGGGATTCTTTCCTAAAAACCCCAAAACGTGGACTCATACTTATACTTTTTGTACAAACCCAAAAACCTTTGTATGTAGGCTATACATAAACAAAGACCAATATTGATTACTTCTGGTAGGACTAATCATCTCGGTTTGAACCCATTCCAACAGACGTCGCATTTTTGAGGGACCGATAACATGAAATAGGATGAACAATAATATATGTTATCTTTATTTAAATGTGAACCGACTTAGATCAATCCATAAACATGTCACTCCGCAACCTATACTAAATTTTTCATGTGGACAGATGTATATATATATATATATATGGAATCTATATCCAAATCTGAACCGCTTTCAACGAAACATACCACAGGTTAGGTTATACTAACTTCAGCACGTTTTGTGACTGTCGACCATATTCTGGGTCCTTGGCATCATTTACATAACATCGGACCTAAATATATATCTGAACTATATTCAAATCCGAACCAATTTCAATGAAACTTTTCATACGTTAGACTACACAAAATTGTGTGCCAATCGTCTTAATTTTGGGACTTTGGTGCACCATTTACTTAAAATCCGACTAAACAATATATGAGACCCATATATAAATCTTAACTGATTTTAACTAAACTTGTCACACGTTAGGCTATACTATCTTCAGTAAGTTGTACAAAGTTGTGTGTCAATCGTCTTAACATTGGGTCTTTGGTGCGTAAAATCGGACGAAGCTATATGTAAGTCCGAACCAATTTTTCCCAATTTCATTATTGATCGTGTTTGGGCCAACTAAATGAGCTGTGCTAAATTTCATGCAATTCGGATAAAAATGCGACCTGTACTTTGTTTACAATTCAACATGGACAGACAGACGGACGGACATGCATATCTGTATCACAGTATGGAGAAGGGTATACAAATAAGTTGTTTGGTTCAATTTAGAACATTTTTGTAGGAGTTAGAGAGAGAGAGATTTAAAACTGAAATTTTTATATGTTTACATGTTGCACGAACTTCTAGTGGTTAGGGTAGTATATCATAGAGTCGGTCGCGCAGCATTTTAATCCATTCTTTACGAAAACATTATCTATTAATGATTATCGTTTAGTTGTTAGGCAGATGGTTGCATCTATTACAATGTATTAAAACGTGCCAAATTGACAATTGGTCAAGTCCAGTTATTTTTTATCTATATACTATTATAAATATAATGGAATGAAACTATAATCGATTATAATTCTAAATAATAGCGTCTATGTTTATTTTACTTTTAAATGGGAAATGAAATATGTAAATACCAAACAGAGTCGTCACAACGAATGGGATATTCGAGAAAGACAAATTTTTGCAAAAACATTTTACAAAGCAATATCTTTAATGGAAAACTGTCAACATCGTTCCACTTTCTTGGTAAAAATGCACTTCAATCAATTGGTGTATCATCTACATGAAATTGGACAAAATATGAACCGAAAACAAACTTGACAAACATTCGTTATTTGTGCACGAGATCGGACGAAGAAACATACTGATATATATATATATATATATCCTTCACCACACTGTCGTACCGAGTATTATGTTTTCCTGCATATGTTTGTAACAGGCAAAAGGAAATGAGTTAGAAACATGGGTCTTTTGAAAATATGTATAGAATCACTTTCTAAGTCGATTTATGCATGTCGTCTGTCCGTATGTCTGCCCAAGTTAAATTTTAAACAAAGTTCAGGTCGCATTTCAAATTTAGCACAGATCATTTGGCCCAAGGATAGGGTTCGTGCTTGGAAAGAATTGGGAAGAATCCATTCAGATTTACATATAGCTCACATTGAATGGTGGCCATGCGGCAGGCAGGATCATGCTCATCATGTTCACCACCAGAAATTATCCATAAACATGCCATTCAGCAACCTATACTAATTTTTACAATGAGACAAAATTATGTAAATCGATTTAAAGCAAATCTCAAACGGACAGCCGTTGATTATTTGGAGCCCAATTAATATGAAGTTTGACATTGTGGGCATTGACAAAGACCTTCTTCAGGTAACATCGATTTCTACCAACTGGGCATCGGAAGGACAAGCCTCGGATAATTTCTAGAGAAAGGATAAAAAATTATATATATTTTTTTGGAAAAATCGATCAATCTTACACCTACTTCGGCGAAAATGTCATTCAAATTATCAAAACATCGAACTGAGACAGAGCCTTCACGTGGGGGTTATGTTAAAATATGGACTTATACTGACTATATATTAGATTGGGGAAAAATAAATATATTATTTTTATATGAACCATAGAACTTTAACATGCTTCGGAATGTCCGATTTGGTCCAAATATGCACCGTTTTGATGTATGATTTGTTGCCGTTTTAAAGGCAACATCATAATGCCTCTCTTAGAAGTCCTGCTCTCTATGTGGAAAAACCCCTAGTAGTCGATTTTCACAATCCTCCCTAGATATAATCGCTTGGTGCCATGTCCGGACTGTATGGCGGATGCATTAAAAATTACCAACCAAGCTCCCGAAGTTTCTGGCTAGTCACTGTAGATGTGTGTGGCCTAGCGTTGTCCTGGTGGAACACGACACCTCTCCTGTTGGCCAATTCTGGTCAATTGCTATCGAGGCCAGTTGTTTACAGTAGAGATCAGAACTTAGCCCTGGTTTGGCCACGATGGTTTTCGCACAGGGTTATCGTATGTGATCCATTTCTCATCTCCAGTCACCATCCGTTTAAGAAATGGATCTATTCATTCCGTGCCAAGGCGTCGCAGATGGAAATTCGATTCCATCCTATTTTTTTCTGTTAATTGGTGTGGCACCCAAACATCGAGCTTTTTTTAAATCCAGCTTTGTGTAAATGGTTTAAAATAGTTTTATGGTCGATTTTTAGCTCCTGGACGATGTTACGACTGCTAACATACCGGTCAACATTTTCTAGGAAAAATTAATGGATTTTCCCCAATCTAATATATACTAAAACATGAACCTATATGGGCAAGTTTTTGTATCCCACTTTATGATGGTTAAAATAAAATATTAAATAACACACTCTTATGTGCAATTTAAAACCTGTAGTTATAGTTATTATGTAAGGGTGTTTATTTCAAATAAAATTTGGGTACATTCCATTTGTAATTTTAGAACCATTCATTGACAGCGTACTCTTCAGAGGTGGAACACACATTTGGATACTGGTCATTAGTTCCGGTGGTGCATTCCTCAGCTGTTTATAAATTGGGAAATTAATCATGTTGGTGGTGGCATAGTTACAGGTTACCAAATATGCGTTGTATTTTTCATCTTCAACGGAGTAAGTGGTAGCGGCACAACCCACGTGAACATTGCGATCAGCTACCATGACGGTGAAATGGCCAATTGCTCTGAAAGCCAATGAAACAAAATTGTATCATAAAACGAACATATATTTATTCCTAAATACTTACAGTCCAGTATAGTTCATGGGATACTTGTTGATATATTCCATTTTACTGTCGGCCACCTCACTGTACCAGAAATAAACAGCCTTTTCTAAAAGTCTAGCATTGTTAGCTTCACCATGATAACCCAACCATGCAATGTTTTGACCGGAATATTTGAAAGCATCAATATTGCGGCATCTGTCATGTTTCATATCACACTGCAGGACATTAAGGGCAGCAAGTAAGGCCAATTCATCATCCCATTGAATGATGGCCATGCGGCAGGCAGGATCATGCTCATTACGCATGGCATTGTGGGCATTGACCAAGATTTTTTCAAGTTGTCATCTATTTCGACCAACTGGGCATCGGAAGGACAAGTCTCGGATAATTTCTAGATAAAGGATAAAACTTTATAAAATTCTGTGTTTATGTAAAAATATTTCAACTTGCCCCATCATGTCCACAGGCACAAGGATTTTGAAAAAAAATATATATATATTGCGAACAGACTTACATTTACTCATAAAAGTGCACATACTTACATACATAAGACAATTCGTTATTTGAAATCAAAAGATATTTGAAATCACGAAAATCGTTATATGAGGTCTACTTTAAAAACTTGACCAATATCTATAATTTTTGATAGGTGCATTTTTACCCAAAACATCGAATAAAAGTAAAACGATATATTTGCAATATCCAACATCCTTGAAGTACTTGCCATATCTGTGTAAAATTGCAGAGCTATATCGTAATTATTGCAAATAATGCCTCTCTCATAGAAGTCCTGCTCTCTATTTGCAAAAAACTATAGTAGTCGATTTTCAAAATCCTCCCTAGATACCTATTTTTTATCATTAAAGAAATTTTGCAATGCAAAAAAAATGATATTTGCTCGGTGCCAAGTCCGGACTGTAAGGCGGATGCATTAAAAGTTCTCAACCAAGGTCCCGAAGTTTCTGTAGATGTGTGTGGCCTAGCGTTGTCCTTGTGGAACACGGCATCTCTCTTGTTGGCCAATTCTGGCCGTTTCTTGTCAATTACTATCTTTAAACGGTCCAGTTGTTGACAGTAGAGATCAGAATTTCGCATTTGGCCATATGGAGTCAACTCATAATTAATAATCCCCTTCCAGTACCACCAAATGCATAGCAGAACTTTCCTGGCCGTTAGTCCTGGTTTTGCCATCGTTTGAGGTGCTTCGCCGCTCTTTGACCACGATCGCCATCCGTTTAATAAATGGGTCTCATCTCATTCCGTTTGGCCAAGACTTATCGACATTTTCATAATGGATTTCTTTTTCCCCAACATAATATATTTTCGACTGATTTTGGAGCACCAAACGTTCTAAAGTTAGTATAGTCTAACATGTGTTAAGTTATTCAATTAAGCTTAGAATATTGCGTTTTGTAAAAATTGGTTAAGATGCAAATATTGCTTCTATATATACTTTCGACTGACTTCATGTTGATTGTGCACCAAATAATGAACTGGTGTCCATTTCAGATTAAATTTTGAACAGCGTCCTGTACGGCAGCACAATGAATAGTTTGATTTAAATGGATTTACATGATTTATTCCCATTGCACAAAAACGACTCTATTAAACAAAAAAACCCCTTGTACTAAATTTCAGCGAATTTGGTTGAAAAGTATGCACATGAAACCCCAAGTACCGAATAGCTAGAGTGATTACAAAAGACAGACGGAGATGCTTATATCGTCATAGAATTTTACGCTGATCAAGAATATATATACTTTAAGGGTCGGAAATGATTATTTCAATGAGTTATAAACGAAAAAAAAAAAAAAAAACAAATTTAATATACCCTCCACACTATGGTGGAGGGTTTAAAAAGGTACAAATTGACCGAGTAGGTTCACACATAAATACAGATCACATATTTAATTTAGTCCAATTTAATGTCAATGGTCCTTCAAAAATTGCGAGTGCTGTTAGGATGCATATCTTGAATGTAGCCAAAGTGGTAAAGGATATCTTATAGTCGGTCATACTTTACTACTTTCCTTAATGATTATTCTTCCCTTTCGAAAATATTATATATTAACGATTTTTGTTTAGTTGCTAGGCAGATGGTTCCATCTATTACAATGTTGTAATAAAACGTGCCAAATTGTAATAACAAATTCGACTATATATTTAAACAATTGTCAAGTCCAGTTTTTTTTTACAATATCCTATTATAAATATAATGGATATTAATGGATATTAATTCATTATGATTCTAAATAATAGCGTCTATATTTATTTTACTTTTAAATGGGAAATTAAATACTTAAATATCAAACAGAGTCGTTACAACGAATGGGATATTTGACAAATGTATTTTCGCAGAAAAGTTTTCCAGAGCAATAAATTTAATGGAAAACCAGTAAGGAAAGTTGTAAAGCCCACTATATGATGGGATCCTAACAGACGTCGCATTTTTGAAGGACCATTAACATGAAATTAAACATTTCATTCGCGAAATTTAACACACACCGTTCTAGACTTAATTCAGTACTCTGTGCCAAATTTCGTGCAAATCGAAGGATATATAGGGACTTTGGTGCACTATTTACCTAAAATCGGAGGAAATTATATATGGAGCTATATCTAAATCTGAACCGATTTTCACGAAATTTAACACACATCGTTCTAGACTTAATTCAGTTTGCTGTGCCAAATTTCGTGCAAATTGAAGGACTTTGGTGCACTATTTACCTAAAATCGGAGGAAATTATATATGGGAGCTATATCGAAATCTGAACCGATTTTCACGAAATTTAACACACATCGTTCTAGACTTGATTCGGAATGCTATGCCAAATTTCGTGGATATCGAATAATATATAGGGACTTTGGTGCAATATTTACCTTAAATCGGACGAAAATATATATGGGAGCTATATCTAAATCTGCACCGATTTTCACGAAATTTAACACCCATCGTTCTAGACTTAATTCAGTACTCTGTGCCAAATTTCGTGCAAATCGAAGGATATATAGTGACTTTGGTGCACTATTTACCTTGAATCGGACGAAAATATATATGGGAGCTATATCTAAATCTGAACCGATTTTCAGGAAATTTAACACACGTCGTTCTAGGCTTAATTCAGAACGCTATTCCAAATTTCGTGCAAATCGAAGGATATATAGGGACTTTGGTGCACCATTTACATGAAATCGGACAAAAATATATATGGAAACTATATCTAAATCCTTGGGCCAAATAAGTGAACTGTGCCAAATTTCATTCAAATCGGGTCACAAATGCGACCTGTACTTTGTTAACAAAAATACATGGAATGACGGACGGACAGCCGGACATGCATAAATCGACTTAAAAAGTGATTCTATGCATATTCTCAAAAGGAACCATGTGTCTATCTCGATTCCTTTTGCCTGTTACAAACGTATGCACAAAGACATAATACCCTGTACCACAGTGTGGCGAAGGGTATAAAAAGATTGGGGGAAGTAAATTCTATACGCTTAAGAATTTAAAAATAAATAAACATGCGAAACTTTTCCAAAAACCTAGGAGATCTGAGAATTCTGATTAGGAATCGCAACATTTAATACAGAACTTTGACATTTTGTTTATATATTACTGCTAACCATCGTGGTATGCTTGGGTTTGGAATTAGCCCTAATATAATTAGTCATGTATTGACATTAACAATTTTTATGAAATCCTTTTAGAAAAATTTTCAATATCGTTCCGCTTTCTTGGTAAAAATATTTGTCAATCGGACCGACTTAGCGTTTTTGATGTATCATTTATATAAAAGTGGATAAATACCCTTTATACCCTTTAACATTCTGCTGTACAAGGTATTGTCATGGTGTTATGTCGAGATCACGAGAATCACTTTCTGAATCGATTTATGCATGTCCATCTGTCCCTCTGTCCCTGTAAAATTGTACTGGTAGTATTTACACAGTCAATTATTTAGCCCAAGGACGAACCCTATTGAAATTGGTGAAAATCGGTTCAGAATTATATATAGCTTCCATATATAGTTTCGCCGGATTTTATGAATATGGTGCACCAAACTACCAAGTTTTGTTCGATTGAGATAAATTTTTGCACAGCGTGCTGAATTGAGTCCAATATGTATTTTCATAAGGTTTTATGCAAATGGTTAATTTTTCAAATTTTGACCTAAATCCCATATATATTTTTGTCCGATTAAAAAAAAGCTATGCACCAAATGCCCAACGTTGTTTAGATTGAGACGGAATTTGTGCACAATGTATTAAAATTTTACTATAACTCGTAAAAGTTCATATGTAAAATATTGTTCCTAGCGCTAACTCTGTAGAAAATAGCGAAAGTTGGTCCAGATTTAAATACAGTTTCCGCATGCATTGTGACCCATTTGAGAAACATATGGTTTATTCATCTTGGCTCTAACTTATACCAAATTTTATGATTTAACATGGAATTACAGTTTAATTCATGAGTAGGGAGAAAATAAGAGTTTTTTCACATCTCTATGAAACTTCCATATTTCATGTACCTTGTAGAGAAAAGATGATTTTTTCGTAATGGCGTAAATATGCGAAATGTATGACTGGATTGATTAAAATCGGTTCATATATCTGTATTGATCACATAATTAATGTCGTCCGATTTCATGCCAATGGTCCTCCATAACACCTGTTGAAATTCGGCTTCTGGATGACCAGATATTTGGATGATAGATATCTTCAATGATTTGTTTAAATCGACATAAAAGTTTATTCTTTTCAAGAAAATATGTATGGGGTTTCTAGCGAATATATTTTCAGAATGTCAAATTTAATATATACGCAACTTTATGTGGTTGGTATAAAAATCCACGTTATGATATTTAAGAAACCCTCTATTATGCGTGATTTAAAACTTGTAGTTATACATAAGATATTTACGCGTTTTTATTTCAAATTAAATTTGGGTACATTCCATTTGTAATTTTAGAACCATTTATTGACAGCGTACTCTTCAGAGGTGGAACACAAATTTGGATACTGGTCATTGGTGCCGGTGGTGCAATCCTCAGCTGCCTTATCACAACGTTTATAAATTGGGAAATTAATCATGTTGGTTGTGGCATAGTTGCAGGTTACCAAATATGCCTTGTATTCTTCATCTTCAACGAAGTAAGTGGTAGCGGCACAGCCCACACGAACATTGCGATCAGCTACCATGACGGTGAAATGGCCAATTGCTCTGAAAATCAATGACATACAATTTCTCATAAATTCTAATTATCTTTGGAATACTTACGGTCCAGTGTAGTTCTTGGGATACTTGTTGATATATTCCATTTTACTATCGGCCACTTCACTGTACCAGAAATCAACAGCCTTTTCCAAAAGTCCAGCATTGTTAGCTTGACCATGATAACCCAACCAGGCAATGTTTTGACCGGAATATTTGAAAGCGTCAGTATTGCGGCATCTGTCATGTTTCATATCACACTGGAGGACATTAAGGGCAGCTAGTAGAGCCAATTCATCATCCCATTGAATGGTGGCCATGCGGCAGGCAGGATCATGCTCATCATGCTCACCACCAGCAATTAGATTACGTTTGGCATTGTGGGCATTAACCAAGACTTTCTTAAGGTTATCATCGATTTCGACCAACTGGGCATCGGAAGGACAAGCGTCAGATAATTTCTGGAAAAAGGATAAAACGTTATAAAATTGTGTGTTTTCGTAAAATGTTTCCAACTTACCCCATCATGTCCACAGGCAATATGGTTAACTCCTTCCTTGCACAAGGATTTTGAACAATAATCGGTTGCCTTGGCTAAGGCCAATGAAGCTATAAGGAGGCCAGCGAAAAGATTGAATGAGAGACGTGCCATTTTATGTTTTCGGATTTTCAAATATCCAAGTTTGGTTCTATAGTGAAGCTATGAGCTGAACAACTGGTACCTATCTACGAATCGTGTTGCATCTTTTATACAGAATTCTGTGTAAACATAGAAATTATTACACAACTGACATCTGCCACCTAGGTAGATGATGTAGTCTAACGAACAGTTATAAATATCAAATAAGTTTTCACTTTTTATTTTCAATTGTAAAATCGAACAAAAGTACAAGTGAATTCAGTTCAGACGTTATTGTTGTGATAAAAATAATTCACTAACAGACGTAAAACAAATTGAAACTTATTTTACTGCTAATAAGATGCAATAAGTGTAACATTATTTAGCTTTTGCAATTTAGGATGTTCTGAATAGGACCATACCGATTAATGTTCACCAGCCAGGCCAAACAGTTTATTTACTACATTACAGAAAATAAATAAATGACAGGAGAAAATGTAATACCTAACTACAGTCACTCAGATTGAGCAAGGACTTTACTCATACCAAAAAGATATCTGAAATCATCAAAATCGTTGAATCGTTATATGATTTAATAGGTGAATTTTTACCCAAAATCCCCAAAATATCGAATAGAAGTAAACCGATAAATTTAGCAATTTTGAACATCCTTGAAGTACTTGTCATATCTGTGCAAAATCGGTGGGATTAAACGAACCTTAATTTTCAAACCACCTGAATTACGTATGTGTTTTGGATTTTCGTCCGTAAGGAAGGCCAAAATTAAATCCAATAAAATAGCAACGTTAATAAATGCCGCATAACTTTTTCAAAAATAAACTAACGCATTCTGAGCAAAATGACTATGCTATCGAAAAATATGTGGTTACATGGGGTACCATTTAGATGAAATCGGACGAAAATGCTATATCTAATTTTAAATCGATTTCAACAAAAGCTAACACAAGTAATTTAATAGGTTATGCTCAATTTCCTATAAATACAGAGGTTGAAGTGCAGCATTACCAAATCTAAATGTTAACTTATTTTAAACACACTTTATTATAGACGCAATACGGTAGGTATTCCTAATTTCGGACAAACCTTGGGATTTTAGTGTCTAACCTCTATATAAAATTGCAATAACATATATGTAGAACCTGTATCTAATTCTGAACCGATTATAAATGTAACATACTTTAATCTGTTCATCAGTACGTTGTGAAAATATTTGCCTCAATCGGACAAACATTGGGAGCTATATCTAAATCTGAACGGGTTTTATCCAATTTCAATAGGGTTCGTCCTTGGACCAAATAACTGAGTGTTGTGAAACGTATAAAAAGCGTTTCAAATTTTATAAATTTTATGATCATTACTTGCATATATTTGAAGCTGTGTAGGGTATCATATAATTAGCCCCGATCGACATTGTCCCTTTCCTTATCGTATTTGGTGGGTTCTGTTGTTAGGGTTGTTGCGAATCTATACTTAAAAATCATTTATTATTAATTTTATAATTAAAAGTGTGCACATTGTAATAAAAAAATACGACAATATATTTAAACAATTGGCCAAGTCCACTTAATTTTTACATTATTATACTATAAAATAAAACTGTATAATCGATTATGTTTCAAGATAATAGCGTCTGTGTTTGTCTTATTTGTCAATGGGAAATTAAATATTGAAATACCAAACATAGACGTTACAACGAATGAGATATTCAAGAAAGATATTTCAAGTTGTAACACCATAATATTAAATGTAATGGTAATGAAGGTTGAAAAAATCTAGCATTTCCAAGAATGTCGATTAGGAATCGCAATATTTAATACACATTTTTGACTTTGTGTTCATACATTGCTACTAAGCATTTAGAATTGTATATGGGATATATCAGCCCATGTTTTGTCGTAGCTCTCATATAAAGGCAATGGTTTAAACCAACATTTACCAGAATATCCTCTAATTTAGCATTTCGGGTTCTTTTTATTGACAAATATAAAAGTCCTGCCACATTTTTATTATTTTGAGCGTCTGTAAAAATCTTAGGACCCATGTTTTGACATAGACCTATTTAGCGTCCTTTGATACGGTAAATATATGCCTCATAGGGCTTTAGATCCCATGTTTACTTGAACCAAATTCATTTCAGACAATTTGGACTCGATATACGATATCTGCTGAAGGGAGTAACAGTTTTCAATCAAAATTTGCTCATCCTAATATTTCTTTCAAACTTGAATCTGGTGCATCCTTAACAAAATGATCAAAATTTTTCTGAAAATTAATTTTATAACATCATGCGGACGGACTATCTGATTTGAAATAAACTTCGCACAACATAACGTTTCAACCATGTCTGTATAAAGTTGTAAGAAGGGACTTATCGGTCCACTCCTTCTAGTACTTTCTCCATAAAGGGTCAACATTTTGAAAATAAATATCCAATATCATCGAAGCATTGAACATCGTTATATGTTTACCTTACCTACATTATGTCTGAAGATGCATATGAATATCAAATTTCATCGAAATTTTCACATCGTAATATGTTTACCTTACCTAGATTATGTTCAACCAGTAGGGAAAGTAGTAAAGTCGGACGGAGCCGACTATATGATACCCTTCACCACATTGGGTATATTCAACAGATGAATCCTAACTGACGTCGCATTTTTAAAGGACCAGTGAAATGAAATTGGATCCATAAACATGTCATTCTGCAATTCATTACGCTGTGCCAAATTTCGTGCAAACCGAAAGATATTAGGGGACTTTGGTACAACATTTACCTTAAACCGGACGAAAATATATATGGGAGCTATATCTAAATCTGAACCGATTTTCACGAAACATAACACACATCATTCTAGAACTAACTCATTACGCTGTGCCAAATTTCGTGCTAATCGAAAGATTTTAAGGGACTTTGGTGCACCATTTACATTAAATCGGACGAAAATATATATGGGAGCTATATCTAAATCTGAACCGATTTTCAGGAATCTTAGGGTTTAGGGTTCGTCCTTTTTGCATGTTACAGTGTGGCGAAGGGTATTTTCGAAGAAGAAAAGTTCAATCGCATCTTCGGACAAAAGGACCGGAACACTAACGCATGTACCTTTCCCGCATCTTTTATACAAATATCCAAACACATTTTATGAATCTCAAGTTTTTATTTTCAAAATAAATTTGAATATATTTCCTCTTCTATTTCCATCGCTTATGATGGACGCCAATTGTTGACATTGTAAACCTCTTTGAGGGAGCATAAATTGGGAAATTTCGCATTTTTACCGGTTGTACATTTAGCAGCTGGTTTAGCACAACCATTATAAATGGGATTATTTATCATATTTGTTGTTGCATAATTGCAGGCAATTAAAAATGTCTTATACGAAACTCCCGGGGTGGAATATGTAGAGGCGGCACAGCCCACGGCAATGTTACGTTCACCCATTAAAGCGGTAAAATGGCCAATGGCGCTAAGTAGAAAAAAAAGTAATTTATTCTCTTTGCTTCGAAACTACGAACGTCGATGTTTACTTACGGTCCATTATAATTCGATGGATATGACTGAAGATGTTCCCATTTGGTATCCTTAAATTCGGAATACCATGCATTAATAGAAGCCCTTGTCAATTCTTGAAAATTCGGTGTTCCCGTAAAAGATCTCCAGGCTAAATTTTGTCCTGAAAATTTAAATTTTTGCGTATTGCGACATTTATCGTGAGACATTTTACACTGCCGGACATTGTACGATGCTATTTTAGACAATTCAGGATTCCATCTCATTGTGGCCATACGACAGGCGGGCTTAAATTTGGCTACCTTGCCACCGGCAATAAAATTACGTTTGTTATTGTGAACGTTGACAATTATGTTTTGCAGTGTTTGTCCGATTTGAACCATAGCTGCATCCTTGGGACACGTTGAATCGAATTTCTGAAAAAAATTGATACTTTCTTTATAGTTTATGTTAAATTGTCGATTTAGATTTTAGTCCATACCCCAGTGTGATTACAGGCGACATGTTGAACTCCTGCCGGACACAATGTTGAAGCACAATAGTTAGCTGCTGCCAAGCTTAAACATTCGGCAATAGCTAATGTTATTAGAAAATATATTTTCATAATTTATTTCGTGTTTGTTTTTCAAGTATCGAAATCCGTCTAGTCTTGTGTGCTGAACCTTAGTTTAAAATGAATTAAAGATTGATATTTTTTGTACTCGGTTTTGTATACAGTTCCAATTTTTTGTATTTCCGGCACAACTATATTTGCATAGAAGTGAAAAATAATATTTGCGCTCAAATATTTTTCAAATACACTTTCTAATACGCTTGAATCGTAGTTTTAAGAAGTTCCAAAATAATCTAAATTTTGGTAATGTGTTGTTGCGATATTTATCACGTTTTGCGTATGATATTCGGCACTTGAATAAACAAAAACAATCTTCTGTGTGTCAATATGGACAATTGGCCTATTTCGTATAAATGTTATTTGAAATAAACATAAATAACAGTGGGACACACTTAAGATGATCATTGTCGAAAACAACAAATTGGTCCAACAAAAATGAATGGCAACCACATGTATCCTTAAGGATCATATTTGTACCCTACACAACTATGTTGTCAAGAATCACTTTCTGAGTCGATTTATGCATGTCCGTCTGTCCGTCCATGTATTTTTGTTAACAATTTAATTGGCCCAAGGACGAACCCTATTGAAATTGGAGAAAATCGGTCCCCGTTTAGGAATAGCTCCCATATAAGGGTACCCCCAAATTTTCGGTATTTTGAGGTTCTTGAGCGCGTTTTTTAACTGAATTCGCTGAATTTGGTACAAATCTCCCTACCGAAAATTATAAATAAAGGTCCATTTTTTCGGATAGCCCCCATATAAGGGTACCCCCAATTTTCGGTATTTTGGGGTTCTTGAACCAAATTCTTCTTATACCCTTTACCACACTGTGGTACAGGTATTATGGGTATTATGTCTTTGTGCATATGTTTGTAACAGACAAAAGGGTACGAGATAGACACATAGTTCCTTTTGATCATATGCATAGAATAACTTTTTAAATCGATTTATGCATGTCCGTCTGTCTGTCCGTCCGTCCATGTATTTTTGTTAACAAAGTACAGGTCGCATTTGTCATCCGATTTGGATGAAATTTGGCACAGTTCACTTATTTGGTCCAAGGACGAACCCTATTCAAATTGGGAAAAATCGGTTCAGATTTAGATATAGCTCCCATATATATTTTCGTCCGATTTTTTGTACATGATGCACCAAAGTCCCTATATATCCTTCGATTTGCACGAAATTTGGCATAGCGTACTGAATTAAGTCTAGAACGATGTGTGTAAAATTTCGTGAAAAACGGTTCAGATTTAGATATAGCTCCCATAAATATTTTCGTCCGATTTTAGGTAAATAGTGCACCAAAGTCCCTTTATATCCTTCGATTAGCACGAAATTTAGCATAGCGTACTAAATTATTTTTAGAAAGATGTGTTTTAAATTTCGTAAAAATCGGTTCAGATTTAGATATAGCTCTCATATATATTTTCGTCCGATTTTATTTGTATCCTTCGATTTGCACGAATTTTGGATTTATAAGTTAATGAAGAACTCAAAATGTGGCGAATGTAAAAAACATACTGAAACAAGTGTAACCTAACATGTGACAAGTTTGGATGAAATCGGTTTAGATTTCGATATTTTGATTTAAATTTACATAATTTTGTCCCATTGTAAAAAGCAATTCTATATCTGACCAAAATTTAGTATAGGTTTCAGAATGACATGTTAAAGGTTGTTAGGATTCCATCTGTAGAATATACCCAAAGTGGTGAAGGGTATCATATAGTCGGCCCCGTCCGACTTTACTACTTTCCTTACTGGTTTTTGTCTCTTTTTCTGGTTGCTCCAGAGGTCTTCAGGTTTTCTAGACTGTCTAGTGGAAATAATTATCAGCCGAACTTCACAAATTTTCCGCAGGAAAGGCGATTCGAAAGGACCTCTAATCGGTCAAGAGAGTGCAAATATCGAGAGCGAAATATTACCCAGGCTCGGAATATAGATCCACAAAAACTTAAAGCTCAGTGGTAGTTGTGTAGAGTAGTATATCGGACGGGCCCGATATGCACAGAAATATTTCGTAAAGACTAACCACAAACGTACCAAATAACATTAATTTTCAATGGAAACACGTTGCACATTCACTTATGATTGCCACTAAGCAGATAAATTTAAGCGAAGGGTGTCGGGGGTGTGCATCATATTCTTTGGTGATAAAATTTCTAATTCCCCAAGAATATCGATATGAAGAAATTTGTTATTGGAAAACTTTCAAATAGGGGATTTGTAGAGAAGCCTGATGGATTTTTTGAAAATCCTGAAGACTGTAAAGACTGGGCTTTGATTGCCAATAGCAGGTTATACCTGAAAGATTTTTTTGGTGCTCACGGAAGACCTGAAGAGCCTCTGTTGTCGTTAGAAAAACTGGGGACTTCAGTTGTCTGCAAAAGGCGCTAGGGTCTTCCATTGTCCATTGAAGACCTAAAGAGACTTTTTGTTTTGTCTATACCAGATAGACGTACTTATATTGCCTAGAGAAGTCCGGAAGTTCGTTTACTGCATACAGAAGGGTTGTTATTGCCTACAGAAGACCTACTACTTATAGAGAACCTTAAGAAGCTTTAAATTGCTCATTTTTTCTACAGCATACTTGATGATCAAAAGAGCTTCTATTGCGTATAGCAGACCTGAAGAGCCTCTACAATAAAATGGCTGAAGGTTCTGTTCTGTTTCCTAGGAATGGGTTTTGCTACACACTAAGCTGCGGAAGTTCTCTAAAGACCGCCTACTACCCATAGAAGGATTTAAGTAGTCTTGAAGGGGTTATTTGATTAGAAGATGTGAAAAGCTAATAACACCTGAAGGGCTTCTATAGCCTTTAAAAGGCCTTAAAGTCCTACATTGTCTATAGATAACCTGTAAGGGCTCTACAGAAGACTTGTGTTGTCAATAAAGGACCTGTAGGGCTATTCTGTAAATTTTAACCACATTCGATCATGTTTAATTTACTTTTATTGTTGTAAAAACAACAAAACAAACAAATGACATTGTTGTACATAAAATAAACAATGCCAAATGTTGTTAAAAAGTTACAGAATAGGCCTACTGAAGGGCTTCTATTGTCTGCAGAATACCTGAAGGAATGATTTTATTAGAATATGTAAAAACTTATAAAACCGGAAGGTTTTCTATTGCCTATAGAACCCTGAAAGAACCGGCAAGGGTTCTATGGAAGATGTGAATGGCTTGTGTTGTCAATAAAAGAGTTGAAGGTCGGACATCTATTGTCTGCAGAACACTTGCACAGTCTTTGGAATAAAGGACTTCTATTGCAATACTAAACCTTGGAATGAAGAAATTCCTGAAATTCCTCTTTTGTATGAAAGAGACCTGCCTTTAGAACACCTCTATTTTCAATAAAAGATATTGAAGTCTTGCCAAGTCTTATATTGTTATAGAGATCCCGAAGAGGTTCTATAGACTACCTGAACGGCTTCTATCTATACTAATAAAAGAGTAAAGTGATTGACTGACTGACTGATTTAACAATTCATCAACGCCCAGACGAAACGGCTGAAGCTAGAATCTTGAAATTTTAAGTGAGGGTCACCCTTGGTCCAAAGGTGACAAATAGGGCTGGGTTTTTGGAAATTTGTACTAGAACGGTACGAAAAGTACTAAAAAGTACTAAATGTCATACCATTTGTATTTGGCGAACCGGTGGAGCTACAAATCTGAAAATTGGTTTGGTGGTCGTTGATGGAGTGTAACATAGATGTACCAAAGGGTTTTTGGAAATTCGAACTATAACTATCCGAAAAGTACGAAAATGTACTTAATTTGGTACAATTCTGTAGCATGTAAACGGATAGCTTTAAAAACTTGAAATTTGGAGTATTAATTAAGGTTGAGATGTAGGGTCCATTTAAGGAGATGGTTTTGAATACGCTTACTCATGTGGTACTATATTTGGTACAAATTTAATCTATACTAATAAAAGAATAAAGTGATTGACTGACAGACTGATTTAACGATTCATCAACGCCCAGACGAAACGGCTGAAGCTAGAATCTTGAAATTTTGGGTGAGTGTCACTCTTGGTCCAAAGGTGACAGATAAGGCTGGGTTTCTGGAAATTCGTACTAGAACCGTGCGAAAAGTACTAAATATGGTATCATTTGTATTTGGCGAACCAGTAGAGCTTGAAATTTGGATTGAGGGCCACTGATGGAGTGTAGAATAGATGTAGCAAAGGAAATTCGAATTATAAGTATCGGAAAAGTACTGAAATGTACTAAATTTGGTACAATTTCGTAGCAAGTGAATGGATTAAGCTAAATACTTGAAATTTGGAATGCAAATTAAGGTTGAGAATTAGGGTCGATATGAGGAGAGTTTGGAAAGCGTGTACTCATGTGTACGAAAAGTACTATATAGTACTATATTTGGTGCAAATTTGATTTGGAGGTACAAATCGAACTGGAATCCTGGAATTTGAAATTAAAATTACCGTCGGAGTGTAGGATTGGGATATGAACGTAGTTTTGGAAATTTGTTATTTATGTGTACGAAAAGTACTAAATCGTACTATAATCGGTACAGTTTGGATTTGCGTGATCCTATAGAGCGGGAACAATGAAATTTGGAGTCAGGATCACTGTAGGGGTGTGGGATTAGGGTCAGGATTCAGTTTACGAAAATAAGACTTATGGGTACTAAATGGTACTAAATTTGGTACAATTTGAATTTTAGGTGAACCAATAGAGCTAGAATCAAATAATACTTATGGGTACTAAATGGTACTAAATTTGGTACAATTTGTATTTTAGGTGAACCAATAGAGCTAGAATCATGAAATTTGGAGCCAGGATCACTGATGAGGTGTAAGATTGAGATATGTAGGAAGTTTTAGAAATTTGTACTAATGTGTACTAAATTTAGTACAATTTGAATTGCGGGTGATCCGATAGACTTGGAATCCTAAAACTTGAATTTAGTATCATTGTTGGGGTGTAGGATTGGGGTATGTAGGAAGTTTTGGAAATTGGTACTACTGTGTACTAAATTTGGTACAATTTGAATTGTGGGTAAACGTATAGAGTTGGAATCCTCAAATTTCGATTTAGGATCACTTTGGGGGTGCAGGATTGGGGTATGTAGGAAGTTTTAGAAATTTGTACAACTATGTACTAAATTTGGTAAAATTTGAATTATGGGTGAACCAATAGTGGGTGGGTGAATTTTGGCACTGGAGGGTACTTATGGAAATAATGTGTGCTAAATGAAAATTTGTTAAAATTTGGATTTGGGTAAAGCTTTAGAGCTCGAATCATGAAATTTGGTACTAAATGGTACTCAAATTAATTTTTGGTCGATATTAATGTGTGGATTATTTTTTTAGACATATGCAGTTTCATCTAAAACTAAAATAATATGTTAATACATTATTAAATATTTCCTACATTCGGTAAAGAAGTTGCGGGCGTATGCTAGTTATCAATAAAATACCTAACTCGTTTCTATTTTCTGTATAACACCTGAGGGGTTTCTATTGCCTATAGAATATCTATTGGGCTTCTTTTGTCTATAGCAGGCCTGAAGGACTTCTATTGTCAATAGATGATATTGGTATGTAGAAACCTGAAGGGCTTCCATTGTCAATAGAAAATATATAAAGAGCTAATATTTTTGTATAACATCTCAGGACTCAGGACCATTGACTTTAGAATATATATAACGTATTTTGCCTATTGCAGATCTGATGAATCAATAAATGATCTTAGTATGTGGAAGATCCCATGTCTTCCATTTTATGCAAAAGATCTAAAAGGATTATATTATATGTGAAACTTTTATGGAATGAATACCCTAAGACCTTCTATGGTCTAGAATCACAATTTCTCTTCTTTTGGGAAAGGAAAATTATTATTTTTTTATTTTTTTTACATAAAAAGTTTAATTAATACATAGTCAGCGATGTTACCATTTATTAACATTGTAAGCTTCTTTGGGAGCGCATAAATTTGGAAATTTCGAATTTTTGCCAGCTTTACATTGGGCAGCAGGTTTTGCACAACCTCTATAAATGGGCTTATTAATCATATTGGTTGTGGCATAATTGCAAGCAATTAAAAATGTCTTATATTTAACACCCTTGGTAGAATAGGTGGAGGCAGCACAGCCCACGGCAATGTTCCGTTCACCCATCATGGCTGTAAAATGACCAATTGCTCTAAATATACAAAGAATTATTGAAAACTGTGGAAAAATGATTCGTAGATATACTTACGGTCCCTTGTAGGTTGCAGGATATGACTGAATTTGTTGCCATTGGGTGTTTTTAACTTCCGAATACCAAGCATTAATGGCTGCTTTTACGAGTTCTTGTTTATTCGGTGTTCCCGTAAACGATCTCCAGGCTAAATTTTGTCCAGAAAATTTATATTTTTGTGTATTGCGACATTTGTCATGAGACATTTTACACTGGCGTACATTGTACGATGCTACTTTAGCTAATTCAGGAGCCCATCGCATTGTGGCCATACGACAGGCGGGCTTAAATTTGGCCACTTTGCCGCCAGCAATAAAATTACGTTTGTTATTGTGAGCATTGACAATAACGTTTTGCAATGTTTGTCCGATTTGTACCATGGCAGCATCCTTGGGACAGGTTGAATCGAAATTCTGAAAAAGTCGGCGTTTTCATTATAATTATTGTATAAAATAAGTGTTTGAGGTGGCTTACCCCAGTGTGATTACAGGCGACATGTTGCACACCTGCCGGACACAATGATGCATCACAATAGTTAGCCGCTGCCAAGCTTAACAATTTCGCAATAGCGAATATGTATAGAAAATATATTTTCATTATATTGCAAATATGTATTAAATCCCCACTAGTACTGTTCTAGACCTTACTCGGAGCTTGATTGAATATACGATCGTTTATGACGAAGTTTTTAATTATTTATTTGCAATTCCTCATCCGGAAGTTAATTTCGTAAAACTATTTTAAGTTTGTTTTTTATTTAAATGTCAAATAATATATGTATTTATGAATGAAAACATATATTTTTGAAAAGTAAGCCCAAGGTTGACAATATTCCGCACTTGTATACACAGCTTTAAGGGGAAAGCTAGAATTAAGAAAAGCTAAAACACGTGTAAAACTTTCAGCAGATTTTGCTGACTGAAATATGTTGTAAAGAGCCTATAAATTTGGCCAATTGGTACCATGGCAGCATCTTTGGAACAGGTCAGATCGAAGTTCTGAAAAAATATTTTTTTTGTATGTTTGATATCCTTACCCCAGCGTTGTGGCAAACAACATGTTTAATACCAGCAGGACACAATGAGGCGTCACAATAGTCAGCCGCTATCAAGCCTGACAATTTCGCAATAGCGAATATGAACAAGAAATATATTTTCATTATATTGGAAATAATAAATATTAAATTCCAACACTGCTACGGTAGTAGATCGATCGATGGAGTTGAGGTTAATATATACGATCGAAGTAATGTCGTGGGTGTGTATTTATTTCCAAGTTCTTATGCGGAAATTAATTTCATAAAACTATTTTTAATACCACATGCAAGAAGTTTCGACAGAGAAATGAAACAATATACCAGTTTGGCTAGCGTCAGGATAGATAACTGCTTCAGATCTGTATTTTATTGAAACATTAACAACATCGTTGTGTGCATTCGTTGCGATGTGACTACCAGTGTTTGCAAAAAAACGGCACACTATCGTAGTGCACCGTACCAGGAACATAAACACTAAACTAATTTTAGCGTTAGTGTTCCGGTACACAAACATTAAAAAATATTTTAGTGTTACTGTTCCGGAGCACAACGAAATTCGTAGTGTTCCACTTGCCGGAACACTATCAATGACTATATGTACGTATTTGGTTGTTTGAATGGCATTTGTATATTGATCAACTGCATTACTATTTTTACGAACACAACTGTATTTTGAGAATTTCAATCACCTTTTTCTCACGATTTTCCGGGATAAATATATAAGCTTTTTATTTTATGAAATCTCACACTTAGTACTATTTTTGACATGAATTTCTATCCAGTATAACCGTAACCTTTATGTGGAATATGATACAAGGCATGGTATAATAATAATAACAGCTACCAGCTGATTACAATTTTTGCTCAAGGTGGCTTGTTCAATCAAATCAAATATTTAGTTTTTCTGGTCGCTCCAGAGGCCGCAATAATGACCCGAACATCGTGAAATTTTGCATGGAGAAGGGGATCGGGCTAAAGAATAAGCATGCCTGTTTTGATAAAGATCGGTCAATATTTAGCGGGTCAAATTGACCCATACTTTTGTGTAAAAAATTGCGAAAATTGTATTCTATAGCATATATATTTACCACTGAAGGACACAGGCCCGAGAAGTTGATATTATATCCAAGAGGAGTGGTTGACCTTTAAATTAAGACCAATTATATTGTTGTATGTGCTCGGATGTGGGAGTTACACCTAAATATTTAAAGGTATCTCCGTATGCGTATATTATTTAGTAACCCATTATCACTCTAGAGAGCGGAACTATAGCGCTGATCGCTTTGAAATGTTCCAAGAGGTTCAAGGTATGGTCACGGTATGGCGAAACTATAGCGCTGATCGCTTTGAAATGTTCCAAGAGGTTCGAGGTATGGTTAAGGACAACGCATATAATTTTCGGTGATGATCAGATAATAATTTTGGAATGAAGTGGACCGAAAACTTAATTTTTTGTGTTATTTTCGAGTCGATCTATAGACCACAAATGAAAGCCGAACATCACAACACAACCCACGGTGAAGGGAATTTGGACAATAGCTGTACTGAATACTCGTAATATTCGGAAAATATGTCAGTGTGATGAAGAGTTGCTGTTTACCTCTAATCGGGCAAGAGGATGCAAATATCACGAAATATTGCCCAATATTTCGTAGGGTATCATATGGTCGGCCCGTCCGACTATACTGCTCCGCTCACTGGTTCGATATACTTACGACGCCTTGTAGTTTGCTGATTTGACATTATATGTGTTGCCATTTTGCTTTTTGAAATTCCGAATACCAAGCATTAATAGCTGCTTTTATGAGTTCCTGTTTATTCGGCGTTTCCCTAAACGATCTCCAGGCTAAATTTTGTACAGAAAATTTAAATTTTTGCGTATTGCGACATTTGTCGTGAGACCATACGGCAAGCTGTCTTAACTGAATTGTTTAGCACATCTCCGTACCAAAAAGCTTCAAGGTAGCCCCATGTACTCCCCAACATGGGGATTTTTGACATGTTTTCCAACCAATGAAAATATAAAATACGAAATTACAGTCAATTTCATATTTTGTATTCTCATTGGTTGTCAAATCTCACTAACTAAAGATATCAATATTGATTTCAGTTTTATTATAGCTCCATCTAACGGTAAACCCACTATATATACAGCTGTGTTCATTAAAATGGTAGTGCAGTTGGGTTGTTAGTACTGTGTAAATATATTTAAAAACACTCATTTTTTCTAAATAAATCACGCAAGTAAATAGTTTAATTTATTTTTATTATCTCCAACACATTTATTCCGGAAAAAATACGCCATAATATGAACCAGTGAGCGGAGCAGTATAGTCGGACGGGGCCGACCATATGATACTCTACACAACTACCACGAAAATCACACTTTCGGCGGTTCTATATTCTGAGCCTGGGCAATATTTCGTGATATTTGCACCCTTTTTACAGATTATAGATCAACAACTCCTATTTCTAAGCCTTGCATATTTTCCAAAATGTTTTTTTCATGGAGAGAATTTTTACGCCATAGAATAAAAAATTGGTCACTTTAGGTTTTGGTTGATTTGACCCTCCGAAAATTGACCGATCATCATCTAAAAAGCCGCTCTAAGTATTTGGTCAGATCCCCTTCACCTTGTAAAATATATGATGTTCTGTATATAATAATTGGCTCTAAAGCGACTAGAAAATCAGACAAAATTAAAGTTTTCGGTTCATTGCACCTCCTGAATGAAATCTCAACTTCACCGAAAACTATAAGCGTCGTCCTTGACCATAATCGGAACTTCATGTACAATTTCAAAGCGATCAGCGAGACATTTCCGTCCTCTAATGGAGTAATAGTAATAATATGCACATAGTCACCTTTACTTAATTACGTATAACTCCCGCATCGGAGTACATACAGCCATATAATTGGTATCAATTTGAAGGTCAACAACTCATCTTGGACATACTATCAACATCTCGAATATATGTCATTCAGGAGCAAGTATATACGTCCCAGAATAAAAATTTTGCAATTTTTCACACAAAAGTCAGGGTCCATTTGACCCGCTAAATATTGACCGATCTTTATCAAAACAGGTATGCTTATTCTTAGCCCCGATCCCCTTCTCCATGTAAAATTTCACGATGTTCGCACCGTAATTGCGGCCTCTGGAGCGACCAGAAAAACCGACAAAAATTTAGTATTTGGTCCATTTCATCCCCTAAATATTAACCGATCTTTATCAAAAACAATAGGGGTCTTCATTGGCCAGAACCCATTCTACATGCAAAATTTCGTGAAGATTGGTCCATAACTGTGGCCTGTATCGTGTTTACAAATCATAATGGACAGACGGACGGATGGACGGACACACATGTCTAGATCGACTCAGCTAGTCGAGATATGACGATCGGTATACTTAAAGGTGGGTCTAGGACCAATATTTCGCGGCGTTACAAACTTTTGGGGCTGCACAAAGCTATAATACCCTGACAACATAGTTGTGTAGGGTATAAAAACAGACCCAAACCATAACACTCAATCCTGTATGCTTTACAGTTTTGAGTGTGTATTAAAGTAGGTATTCCATGTTTGGGGGGAACTAGAACATACTGTATAAAACCTGTTCTTCCATATAAGAAAATTTTTGTTTCATTTGTCCATAATATGTTAAGCCACTTCTCTAGAGGCTAGCCTTAATGAGATTTTGCAAAACTCAACATAGCGTTGGCATGCTTCCTTATCAAGTGGGCGAACCTTTCTAGGACTAGTGGCATATACATTGTTTTCGACCAATCTCCGGCGTACAGTCACATCAATGATTTGTAGATTTAAATTAGTTTTTATCATTTGAGAGGCCGCTGAAGGGTTCACCCTACTGCACCGTAGTAGGCACCTATCCCCCAAATTTGTAGTACTACGTCTATGGCTACGTTTTTCAAGCTTTTTCTTAGTTGTTATTGCCTTGAATATTCTTGAGGCACTGTATCCAATGATATTTTATATTTCTTTGTACCTTTTCCTTCATTTTTCAGCTTTAAACCCTATTGTCGCAGACGTGCAAGGTTTTCCACTTACCAATAAAAATTAATACCATTAAGGAAATTAATTAAAATATATAACGACAATAGAGTGTTTGTTTATAAAACACTTAGTTTTGTTATGTTTTTGCTTTATTTATTTGTTTTATTAACATTCACTTCGACCATTACTATATTAATTTACTGTTCATTAATTAATTAATTATAATTATTAATTAATTATTTTCATAAATTTCACCAAACTAGAGAAATTCAAGAATACGACAGCAAACCTCTCGGGACTTTGTTCACTTTCTTGATCTTCAGATTCCATTCTATAATAAAAAAGTATAAAAATAAATTCTACCAATGACTACATGTACGTATTTGGTTGTTTGAATGGCATTTGTAACATGATCAACTGCATTACTATTTTTATGAACACAACTGTATTTTGCGAATTTCAATCACCATTTTCTCACGACATTCCGGGGTTAATATATAAGCTTTTTATTTTATGAAATCTCACACTTAGTACTATTTTTGACATGAATTTCTATCCAGTATAACCGTAACCTTTAAGTGGAATATGATAGAAGGTTGAACTAGTTTTGATACTATCTATATATATAAAAGAGCTTAGTGTTGAGTGACTGACAGATCATCGCCCAGACGAAACGGCTAAAACTAGAAGCTTGAAATTTGGAGTGAGGGTTGCTGTTGGTGTGTAGGCGTGAGATAGGGTTAGGTTTTTGGAAATTCGAACTAGAAGGGTACATAAAGTACTAAAATGTACCAAATATGGTACCCTGTGTATTAGGCGAACGGGAAGAGCTAGAATTCTGAAATTTGGCATGTGGTTCTCTGATGGAAAGTTAGAAAGATGTACAAAAGGATTTTTGGAAATTCGACCTAAAAGTGAAAATCGGAATTAGGACTACTATTGCAGTACAGGATTAAGGTAGTTTTAAAAAATCGTACTTATGTGTACGAAAAGTACTAAATGGTAATAACTTTGGTGCATGTTGAATTTAGGTGAATATATAGAGCTGGAGTTTTCAAATTGGGAATTAAATTGTCTGTTGGAGTGTAGGACTGATTATGAAATTCGTACTTATTGGTACGAAAGGTACTATATGGTACTCAATTTAGTACAATTTGGGTTTTGCTTGGAAGGATAGAACTGAAAACTTGAAATTTGGAATTGAGATTTCTGCTGAAGATTGAGCTATAGCGACATGTTTGGTAAGTCGTATGTGTACGAAAAGTACTAAACTACACTAGATTTGGTACAATTTTGATTTGGGTGAACGGAGAGAGCTGGAAACCTAAAATTTGGCCTAATGGTTGATGTTGGAATATAAAATTGAGATATGGAAGCATAGTACTTATGTGTACTTGTGAACGGATAAAGCTCCAGTTTTGATTAGAGTTAACGTAAATTTGGAATGAACATTACAGAATTAAGGAAGTATTGGTATTTAGAACTTATAAATACGAGAAGCACTAAATGGTACTAAATATGGTACAATTCGTTTTGTGTGAGCGAGATTCCTAAAATTTGGACTTACAAATAAGGTTGGAGTGTAGGATGAGACATGGAGGTAGTTTTAAAAATGCGTAATAATATGTACTAAATGGTACTAAGTTTAGTACAATTTAGATTTGAGTGAAAAGATATAGATGGATGGATTTGAAAATAAAATTACTCTTATAGCAAAGGATTGAGACTGTGTTGGAAATTCGAACTCATAAGTACGAAAAGTACTAAATGGTACTGACTATGGTGCAATTTGGATCTATGTGAACGGATAGGGCTGTTATCCTGAAATTTATGATTAAAATTGCTGTTTCAGTGTGGAATTGAGGCAGTTTTAGAAACTCCTACTTCCGCCTACGAAAAGTAATAAATGGTACTAAATTTGTTGGTGAACGGATAGAGCTGGAATCTTTAAATGTTGATTTAAGGTTATTATTGGAGTGTATGACTGAGGTATTTTTGGAAATTCGTACTTTGGGTACGACAAGCACAAAATTTAGTACAATTTGGACTTTGGTGAACGGGTAGAACTCGAATCCTCAACGTTTAAACATAGGTTACTCTGGGAGTGTAGGAAAAGTACAGAATGGTACCAAATATGGTACAATTTAGTGAACATATAGAGCTGACATTCCTAAATTTGGACTTACGATTGAAAGCAGGTTTGGAATATTGATTTTGGTTTGCTATATGGGTACGAAAAGTACAGAATGGTACCAAATCTGGTATAATTTGGTTTTTAATGAACAGACAGAGCTGGAATTCTCAAATTTGGACTATTTGAAAGAAGGATTGAAGAACATTTGGAAATTTGTACTTGTGAGTACGAAAAGTACTAAATTTTTGTACAATTTGGACTTTGGTGTAAGTAGGGTTACTTTTAGAGTGTAGGATTGATGTAGTTTTAGAAATTCTTATTTATGAGTATGAAAATTACTAAATGGTACTAAATTTGAAACAATTTGGATTTGGTTGAATTCTGAGATTTGAAATTAAGATTAAAATTGAAGTGTAGTATTGAGCTATGTAGGCTCGGAGTTTTGTGTACCAATAGTAAATAGAATAGAAAATTCACTAAATTTTGAACAATTTGAATTTGGGTAACGAGAGAGTTGGAAATCTAAAATTTAGAACGTTGGTCACTGACAGAGAGTTAGAAAGAATTGCCAAAGGGTTTTTGGTACCAAATTTAGTGGTGGTGATCGTATAGAGGTAGTCTTGAAAATTTATATTTATGTGTTCGAAATGTTCTAAATGGAACTAAATGTGGCAAATACGTACAGGATTTGTTAAAGTGTGTAATGGAAATTAGAAAGAGATTTCGGAAAATAGTGCATATGTGTATGAAGGGTACTTAAGGGAACCCCACCCATTCTCGATTTTAATTTTTCAAGATTTTCAATGGGCTGCTAAATCAATACCAATGCTTGTTAAGGTTTGTAACTTTGCACATATATATTTGAAGATTTAAAAAAGAAGAAAATAATTTACAAAAAATGTTTGTTATTGCTTTGTTGTTGTTTTTTGTAATTAAAGAAACGTCCTTATTTTTGATGGCGGGCATGATAACTCCTCATTGGATCATCGGAATCCGAAAATTCCAACGTTGTAAGAAAGAGTACATGTCTGGCTCTCGTATGAACGGCGGACCGTTGAAAAAATATTTTTGAAAAATCGCCGAATTTTGACCAAAAACCAAGTTAAAAAATAAGAAAGATCTTCGCCGATTGGCTTTATCCTAGTTCATAAGATAGCTATACACTCACAGAGAAACATGTAAAAATTTGAAATCGATTGGATTATTAGTTTTTGAGTTATCGTGCCCGCCATTCGCAAAAGAGAGAAACACGTTTAAAGTTTGAGAAGCCCTTTAGCAGTCACTTGATGCTGACACAATAAATCGGCTATATCTTCAAGAGTTCTTGAGATTTTCACTCGAAATTTTGTAGAGACATTCTTGAATTAGTGTAGAACCGAATTAAATAAAAAAAACATGACTCCGAGAATGGGGGGGTCCCCTTAATGGTAATAAACTTGATATTAAATGTAGGAATAGAGGTGGAATTCAGAACTATAGTACAACAAATTATACAGTATTCACGATTTCCATATGAAATAATATTTTTTTATTCATACTATGGGTACTTTGCTAGTTAACATATACAAATATAATATTGCTCCGCAAAGGATTACAATAAAAATGCAAACTCTACTGTATGACGGTAGATATAACCAGTAAGAAAAGTAGTAAGTCGGACTAGGACGATTTTCACGAAACATAACATATGTAATTCAAGACTCAATTCAGTGCGCTATACAAAATTTCGTGCAAATCGAAAGATATATGGGGACTTTGGTGAACTATTTACATTTTATAGCTAAGGATCAGTCATTTATCTTTGTCAAATATATGATTTAATAACCAAATGCTAACGATATGATTTTATATTTTTAACACAATCATTAACATCACCATTTATTGACATTGTAAGCCTCTTTGGGTGCACATAAATTTTTATATTTCGAGTTAACGCCGACTTTACATTGGACAGCTGGTCTTGCACAATCTCTATAGATAGGTTTATCATTCATATTGGTTGTGGCATAGTTGCAGGCAACTAAAAACGTTTTATACTTAACACCTTTGGTGGAGTAGGTGGAGGCAGCACAACCCACGGCAATGTTACGTTCACCCATCATGGCGGTAAAATGGCCAATGGCTCTAAAAATACGAACAAAGTTATTAGTAATCGTCCAATTTTTAAAACCTTTATTTAAACTTACGGTCCCTTATAGTTTGGTGGATACGATTGAATTTGCGCCCATTTAGTATTTTTATATTCTGCATACCAGGCATTGACAGCTGCTTGCATTAGCTGAGCTTTATTCGGTTTGCCCGTGAATGATTTCCAGAATAAATTTTGTCCCGAAAATCTATACTTTGGTGTGTTGCGACATTTGTCGTGGGCCATTTTACACTGTCGTACATTGTACGATGCGATTTTGGCCAATTGAGGATCCCATCTCATTGAGGCCATACGACAGGCTGGCTTAAAATTGGCCACCTTGCCGCCAGCGATAATGTTACGTTTGTTGTTGTGAGCATTGACTATGATGTTTTTCAATTTGGATCCAATTTGTACCATGGCAGCATCTTTTGGACAAGTCTTAACAAATTTCTGAAAAGGTAGAAAACCTCAGTTTAATTTTAATTGAAAATACGTAGAAGAAATTCCTTTTACCCCATTATTATTACAGGCAATATGTTTCTTGCCGTTAGGACACAAATTTGCCGCACAATAGTTCGCCAGGGCAATACTTAACAATTGCATAGCAATACATAATATTAGAATAGTTCTCGACCTCATGCTGTTCCGAATACTATGTTGAGCTAGTTCTTGCTTGAATTTAACTAAAGTTTTGGAGTCTGAGGCCCTTGTTTTTGTACGAAGTTACTTTGTTACAATTTACACGAGAGCGGGGGTTTTTTCCGAAACAGCTGTTTTTGCCTGACAGAATGTTTATTCTTAAATATTACTAATATTTTGTTTTTTTTTTCTAAATTAAGAATCCCAATAATTTTTATGTATATTTTTAATTATTTTCACAATTTTTAAAAATTGTTTATGATATATGATTTTTGAACTCTGTACTCAGCACTTGAATAAACAAGAAAGATCGGCTTCATGAATATTCCTATGTTATGTTCCAATTCTATTAATTAAACATACATATTAAACATATAAATTAAAAGTCATGCAAACATATTTGTTCGTTCGAGTTGAAAATATTTTGATGACAAACCCGGACGCACAACAGATAATATTTTCGCGGTAATGAAAGTGGGAATATTTATCATCGAAGATAGTGTATATGGTTCCTTATAGTATGTTAGTCAGCTTTTTGTTTTTGTGGCACATCAATGATTTTTGGTACACATATAGAGAAAAATGTTCTGACTCTGAAACCGTTCGCAATCAAATTTTTGGTTGATGCATGCAAAAGTTATCGAGGTTTTAATTTTGGGCATAAGAAAAAATCTTAAAATTACGCCCTTTATTATATTGACCATAAACATTGATATAGATATTCCTCTGTAAAATAAGAATATGAATCTATATACATATATAAAAATGAATTGCTGTTCGTTAGTCTCGCTAAAACTCGAGAACGGCTGAACGGATTTTTCTTATCTTAGTCTTGAAATATTCGTGGAGCTTCAGGGAAGGTTTAAAAGGTGAGAAATAATCGAAAACCGCGAAAAATATTATGAAGCATTGTCATTTTTTTTTTAAATTTTCAAAGTATGTACATATTTTATTTTTTTCAATTGGATTGTCATTGTATTGAAAATATTTTAGGTGAGAATACAAAAAAAATAATAATTCAGAAGGATATCATTGAATGTACACGCGATCATTGTATGCACACGTTTCACGAATTTATTGGGGCAATGCAAGAATTGAAAATCAGAAGACATTCGGAATCGAGATTGTGTCCATTCAGAGAATTCTAATTCTAATATCCATCCAGTCAATGACATATTGCAGCAACTATAATGTGAAATTTTGGTAGGAAGATTTGACACCACATGAGAAAATGCCGAACAAAGGGGAATAACATATATGGGGGCTATCTGAAAACTTGGACCAATATTGATAATTTTTGCTAAGAGAAGCTCCCCAAAATGCCGAATATTGCGGGTACCGTTGGCCAAACCTCCGAACGCATCGAATAATGTGGAGTATCATTGTATGGGGTCTATTCGGAAGCTTTCGTGAATATTGATAGGTACATTTTCAACAAAATATAAAATTACTGCGAAATACGAATTCAATTAGAAGGTAAAACCAGAAAGGAAAGAAGTAAAGTCAGACGGCGCCAACTATACGATACCCTTCACCACTTTGGATATATTCTACATATGTCTCCTAACAGACGTCACCTTTTCGAAAGAACACTTTCATGAAATTGAACGAACTTGAATAGGTGGTCTTTATGCGTTTCTGGAACCTATGCTAAATTTCATTTCATTCGGGAAAGTTTAGAGTCGTTTGAGTACAATGGGACTAATTTAAGTAAATCGATGTAGAGCAAACTTGATACACGCTATTCGGTAGGCCCCACTCTTCAAAATTTAATCTCAATCTGACACCCGTTTGAAATATATATGGAAGCATCTGCGCTAATTTTAACAACACGTAATAACGTCATTCAAGAGTCAATTTGATACGTAGTGCAAAATTTCGTGTCGAGCTATATCTAAATATGAAACGATTTCAACGTAACTTGCCAGAAATTAATGTATATTAACTTCAGTACATTGTACAAAATTTTGTGTCAATCGTACAAACTATGGGTCTTTATAGCAGCTATATACAAATCTTAACCGATTTTCACGAAACTTAGCACATATAATTCTAGACTAAGTTCAGTACGCTATGACATATTTCATTTAAATCGAAAAATATATAGGGGTTTTGGTGCATCATTTAGTAAAATCGGACGAAACTATATATGGCAAGTATATCTAAATTTGAACCGATTTTCACGAAACTTAGTGCATCATAATCCTAGACTCAGTTCAGTATGCTATGACATTATTCAAATTTATTGCGTGTGTGCTATAGCTTCCAATGTAACGATCAAAATCGGTATATGGCGAAATATATCTCTTACCCAGAAAAATTGTTTATGCAAGTATGAATAAAAAAAAAGCAAAAAGAAAAACAAATCTGAAATACTGAAAATTATTTCTTAACAATATTGTTAAGGCAAGACAATGTTTGCCGGGCCCGCTAGTAAATTATAAAGTATGTTGTAGACCGATTTGATTTGAACAAAAAATTAGCACATTTCATTATAAACTCAATTCTCTACGATAGTTACGCAAATTTTCGTTTCGATGGAACAAGTTTTGGTTGTTTGATGGACCATTCACATACAATTGGACAAAACTATATATATGAGAGCTATATCTAAATCTGAACAGATTTCCATTCAACTTAACAACCATCCTCGGATTCAATTTATTATGTCAGCATCATACGACACTTTATTCTGGTCCTGCATAGCTATCATATAAACTAGCATAAATCCAATTGGTGAAGTTTTTTATATTTTCCAGCTTGGGTTTAGACCAACAATTCAGATAGATCGCCAAAATTTTGCATAGAGTCATCTTTTGTCTGCAGGCAGGTCAAGTTCGAAGATATATCGGTCCACGTTAAGGCATTGCTCCCATATAAGGGTACCCCCCAATTTTCAGTATTTTGACGTTCTTGATCCCGCTATTCAACCGAATTCGCTGAAATTTGGTACTTTGAGTTCATCTTGGGTAGCAAATCTTCCCACAAAAAATTATAAATATAGCTTCGTTTTTTTCGGATAGCGCGTTTTTCTTGAGTATAAATATCGGTCCTATTTTTCTGATACCCCACATATAACGGTACTCTTCAATTTTCAGTATTTTTGGGGTTTTGATCGCATTTTTCGACCGAATTGGCTTTAATATAGAAATTTGAGTTCTTATTGGGTGGCAAAGCTCTCCTCTGAAAATTATAAATATAGCTCCATTTTTTCGGTAAGCCCCCGTATAAGAGTGCCCCCAAATTTACGTAATTTTGGCGCTCTTGAACGCGTTTTTCAACCAAATTCTTTGTAATTAGATTTTTTGTAGCCGTTTTTGTAACAAATCTCTCTCTCTCCCAAAAATTATTAATATTCAGACCTTTTTAGTCCGAATATAACCCCCTTTTTATACCCTCCACCATAGAATGGAGGGTATATTAATTTTGTTTTTCCGTTTGTAACTCTTTGAAATAATCATTTCCGAATATATAAAGTATATATTCTTGATCAGCGTAAAATTCTATGACGATTTAGAAAAATTTTGCACAGAGTCTTTTGTCTGCAGGCAGGTCAAGAGTCTTTTGTCTGCAGGCAGGTCAAGTTCGAAGATGGCCATATTGGTCCATGTTTAGGCAAAGCTCCCATATAAGGGTACCCCCAAAATTTTCGGTATTTTGCGGTTCTTGAGCGCGTTTTTCAACCGATTTCGCTGAAATTTGGTACATTGCGTTCTTATTGGGTCATAAACTCCCCACTAAAAATTATAAAAATAGGCTCACTTTTTGTGATAGCCCCCATATAAGTACACCCACCCCCACATAAGTACACACCATATAAATACACCCACCCATAAGGTCCACTTTTTGGCATGTTCCCCATATTTTAATTTCAAGTAACTGTCAGTATTCCTATGGTGAATGGATCCAAAGTTCGGCCCGGCCGAACTTAACGCCTTTTTCACTTGTTATACCCTCCACCATATTATGGAGGGTATATATATTGTTTTTTTCCGCTTGTAACTCATCGAAATAATAATTTTCGACCCTATAAAGTATATATATTCTTGATTAGCGTAAAATTCTATGACGATATAGCCATGTCCGTCTGTCTGTTGTAATCACACTAGCGTCTAAACCAGATAGATCGCCAAAATTTTACATATGGTCGTCTTTTGTCTGCAGGCAGGTCAAGTTCGAAGATGGTCTATATCGGTCCATGTTTAGGCATAGCTCCCATATAAGGGTACTCATATAAATTTTTTTCTGCCATGAAAATTTTCATATTAAACCAGCAGCTTCCGAAATAAAAGCTGTGTACGTTGATAATGATCTTATATAGCTGCAACCTATAAATTGCAGTATTTTGGGGATGTTCCCCCCTAACATGCGTCGTCAATATCGGTCCAATATTTGGGGTTTCTAGGAAAAAAGTATGCATTAAAAATTACTGAAATGTGTATTTGGTGTACATAAATGGGTTTGTAGAATTATCGGTATAGGTCCCTATATTTTCGTTGCAAGTATCTGTTAGTACACCTATGGTGGATGGTATCCAAAGTTCGGACCGGCCGAATTTAACGCTTTCTTCACTTGTTTTAATTGGGTTGGAACTTTTAGATTTGGATGTTTCGAGAATGGGTGGGTTCACCTTAATTCGCTACGCTATGCAAATTTTTTTCTTAAGCGGACAAACATTTACTCTTGGGTGAACTTTTGTGGAATCGGACAAGTTATATTGTGAAATGAGAGTTATATCAAATTTAAACTGATCTGTTACAATATATCTCGTTTCCTTTTGCATATTACAAACATATGCACAAAGACATAATACCCTGTACCACAGTGTGATGAAGGGTAACATATATAGCTCGATTTGATATATTTTCAGTGGATGAAATATTCCACTACTTTTTTGATTTTGATTTGGCTATGATAATCTCTAACTGTTTGTGTGTCCTTTCGTTTGTTAAAATCACAATTTATGTAGGTTGAAAAAAATATTCTCAATATAAGTCAATTATTATCCTCATCCTTACATATTGATTCCGACTTATTTTAAGAATTTTCCTGTTCCTGGGCTCATTTTTCGCTAGTATTAAAAAGGGACTTTTTTGACTATCTGATAACTAAATACCAAATTACAGATTTTATAGGGTCTCCGATGTGCTGCAAAGGTAAAAACACTCTTCATTGAGGGTGTAATCATAATGATTTAATTCTAGCAACGTCATCTATGTTTAAGGAGGGATCTTTTCAATGAACGTGTTATACATTTATTTCCCTAAACATCCATAAAGCCCCTTTAATTTGTTTGAAATTGAAAATATTTGATTAAAAAAAAAACTCTTTTATTCTTAATTAATTTTGTTCTTCAGTCTTAAATAATTTATTTTTTATTTTATTTCAATACTTACTTTTGCTTTGTGTCATAGAATATCTATTAACTTGATTAATGGCATTGACTTAATTCATGTTTACTAAAAGTTTGATCATGCGTAACAGTCCGATATTTCCATAAACAAAAAAAAATTATCTAATTAAAAATTTCCTACGCTAATAGCAGTCTTGAATGTGGATTACTACTTTTGAAAAGTAAAGAAAAAAATCAATTTTAATATTATGCAAAAACAACAACTAAATAAATTATGCGCATGCGTGCATGACTTGTTAATACTTTATTTACCACTCTGTCTATTTTTAATGACATGTTGACATAAACAAATATTTGTAATAAAACATTGACAAATGAAAAAAATCTTGGAATCATGGAATTTCTTAATGAATTATCGCAAAGAAAAAATACTTTTAGTGAAGTTTTGTTTTTAAGTGGAAAAAATCAAAAACGTTATTAAATAATGACAATATTTTTGTGATAAAATTAAAGATGAAAATAAATGTACGTTAAGTATTAAAAAAAGTTCTAAAAATATTCTAATGGTATAATATGATAATATTGGATTAAAATGTAAAATTACAGCCACTTTGAAAAATTTAGCTGCATCCTTGAAAATACCTAATACAGCCTATATAAGGCTACGTCAACTACTTTAAAAATGTCTGCCATAAGGCTTTTCAATCTATTTGACGCTAATTCATCTTACAGCCACTTAGGTTGCAAAATGTCATTATATATACCATTACATGAATGTCAATACATTGAAAATTTTTGGCATGAAGTATATTAGCCTTCGAGAAGCCGAAGTAGCCACTTAGGTTGAAACTGAATCATTAACCATTATATGGATGGATATGGATATCATACGAAGGGTCAAATTATTGAAATCTCAACACTCGATAATTTTTTTACACACTAAATTACAGTCTACTCAGTTGGAAAATGTGGATGAATATTCTAAATATAAACCAGTAAGGAAAGTTGTAAAGTCGGACGGGCCGACTATATGATACCCTTTACCACTTTGAGTATATTCTACATACGTCTCCTAACAGACGTCGGCTTTTCGAAAGAACATTGACATTGAACGAACTTGAATATGTGATCTCTATACTAAATTTCATTTCATTTAGAGTCGTTTGCATACAATAGGACACAAACTTGGTACACACTATTTTCAAAATTTAATTTCAATCTGACACCCGTTCAAAATATATATGGAAGCTGTGTCTGCATCTCCACCAATTTCAACAAAACGCAAAAACTTCATTCTAGTCTCAATTCGATACGTTGTGCAAAATTTCGGGTCACTCGTGGCGCCATTTACATAAAATCAGACGAAAATATATAAAATCTGCCTGGACAAACCCGATTGAAATTGTGGAAAATCGGTTCAGATTTAGATATAGCTCCCATATATATTTTCATCCGATTTTATGTTAATGGAGCACCAAAGCCCCTATATTTCTTTAGATTTGCACGAAATTTAGCATAGTGTATTGAATTGAAAATTGGTACAGATTTAGATATAGCTTCTTTATATATTTTCGTCCGATTTTTAGTAAGAGAGTCAAATTTAGGCCGATTGGCACGAAATTTAGCAAATCGTACTGAAGTTATTATAGTCTAAAGTGTATCAAGTTTTATTAAAATCAGTTCAGATTTAGATATAGCTTCAATTTATATTTTCGTCCGATTTTTATACCCTTCACCACACTGTGGTACAGCGTATTATGACTTTGTGCATATGTTTGTAACAGACAAAAGGAATCGAGATATATCCATGGTTCTTCCTTTCGAGAATATGCATAGAATCTCTTTCTGAGTCGATTTATGCATGTTCGTCTGTCCGTCCGTCCATGTATTTTTGTGAACAAACAACAGGTCGCATTTATGATTTGGATGAAATTGGAGAAAATCGGTTTAGATTAAGATATAGCTCTCTTATATAGTTTAGTCCGATAAATTATGATTGAAACCAAATTTTTCACAGAGTACTGAATTAGGTCCTGATTGATGTATGCAAAGTTTTGTTGGAATCGGTTCAGATTTAGATATAGCTCCAATATATAGTTTCGTCCGATTTTATGTAAATGGTGCACCAAACTCCCAGTTATCTTATTATCTTTCATCCTCATGACTTTCAGTAATGAGGAGTGATTTCCAAGGAAATTGCAATATTTGATTTCAAACGTTATTTCAGTTATCCCATATTTTAAGTTATGCGAAGTTTCACTTATCGGGAGTAAATTGTGGGGGACTAACCTAAAATGAAATGGTGCAGGAAATTTATTTCACTTATCCAATATTTTTCAGTTAAGCGACTTACAGTAAAGCGAAGTCGACTGTACCTTCCATATATAGTTTCGCCCGATTTTATGTAAATGGTGCACCAAACTCCCAATTATAGTCCGATTGAGACAAAATTTAGCACAGAGTACTGAATTAGGTCCTGATTGAAGTATGCGAAGAATTGTTGGAATCGGTTAAGATTTACATATAGCTCCCATATAGTTCCGTCTGATTTTATGTAAATGATGTACAAAATTCCCAATATTAATCTGTTTTTATACCCTCCACCATAGTATGGAGGGTATATTAGTTTTGTTTTTCCGTTTGTAACGCATCGAAACAATCATTTCCGACCCTATAAAGTATATATATTCTTGATCAGCGTAAAATTCTATGACGATTTAGCCATGTCCGTCTGTCTGTCTGTTGTAATCACTCTAGCGTCTAAACGAATTGAGATAGAGCCTCAAAATTTAGCATAGAGTCGTCTTTTGTCTGCAGGCAGGTCAAGTTCGCAGATGGGCTATATCGGTCCACGTTTAGGTATAGCTCCCATATAAGGGTACCCCCCAAATTTCGGTATTTTGGGGTTCTTGAGCGTGTTTTTCAACCGAATTCGGTGAAATTTGGTACTTTGAGCTCTTATTGGGTAGCAAATCTCCCCACTAAAAATTATACATATAGGTTCATTTTTTCGGACAGCTCCCATATAAGGGTACCACCAATTTTCGGTATTTTGAGGTTCTTGAGCGCGTTTTTCAACCAAATTCGCTGAAATTTGGTACTTTGAGTTCTTATTGAGTACCAAATCTCTCTACTAAAAATTATAAATATAGGTCGATTTTTTCTGGTACCCCCCATATAACGGTACCGCTCAATTTTCGGTATTTTGGGGTTCTTGAGCGCGTTTTTCAACCGAATTCGCTGAAATTTGCTACATTGGATTCTTATTGGGTACTAAATGTCTCCACAACAAATTATAAATATAGGTCCACTTTTTCTGGTAGCCCCTATATAACGGTACCTCCTAATTTTCAATATTTTGGGGATTTTGATTGTATTTTTCCGCCGAATTAGTATTTTGAGTTCTTAATAGGTCCCAAATTTTTTCCGATAGCCCCCATATAAGGGTACCCCCAATTTTTTTGGGGTAGTCCTCATATAACCCCCTTTTTTATATTAAAATGGTTACCTGATTTGTTCCGCGTTTTGAGTTTGGTTCTAAGTCTCTGATGTAATCATTTCACCTGTGGAGGATATCGAGATAAACAAGTAGAACGTAAGGTTCGATAATGAACTATAACCCGCATTTAGACCTAGCCCCTGTATGGAGGTTCCAGAAGAAGTGGACCGATATTCCCCATTTTCGAATTTGAATTAAGTTTGGAAGAAATAATAAGATGGACAAAGTTTTGATGAAATCTAAATTTTTTGAAACGGATTTGGTCCAAAGAAGCATGGGTTCTAGAATCAATATTTCGATTAGCCACATTTTCGCCGTGTTAATAGCGATAAATCTGAGGGTATAATTATCCATTAAAAATTTCTGAATTTTTTATTTTTGTTTACATAATCCCGTTTTAGAAATGTCGGTATAGGTCCACTTTTTGGTATGTTCGCTGTATTTTCATTTCTAGTACCTGTCAGTATATCTATGGTGGAGGGTATCCAAAGTTCGGCCCGGCCGAACTTACCACTTTTTTACTTGTTAGTTTTCGCACAGCGTACTGAATTTAGTCCAGTTTGATGATATAATATCCATTTGGGATCAAATTTTGCACAGCTTGTATTAAATAGATGTATATCATTTTGATCCATTGTACAAAAACGACCCTAAATCTGACCTAATGAAATATAATTTTGTATAAGTTGCGAAGACATGTGTAAGTCGGATTTAAGTCGGTGCATATATAAATACAGATGTCATATTTAATTTAGTTCAATTTCATCACAAAAGACACCCGTACAGTCCCATTCTTTTATACCCTTCACTACAGTGTGGTACAAGGTGTTACGTCTTTGTGAATATATTTGTAACAGGCAAAAGGAACCTCGTGTCTATCTCGTTTCCTTTTGCCTGTTACAAACATATTCACAAAGACGTAACACCCTGTACCACAGTGTAGTGAAGGGTATAAAAGAATGGGACTGTGCAATGAATGAGGCTACTAGTAATGCTCTATCTTAAAATTTGGGAGATCTATTGTAATTTCAACATACATATGAACATGGTTAAATAGACATATAGTTCTATTTTGGGATATATATTGAAGTGTTGAAGAAATTGCAAAATATAATCACAAATAATTTAAACATTCAAAAAACCGTTATAACCTCCTTTACAATGCCATACTAAAGTTTCATTGAACACTTTCCAACACTAAAAAAGTACAAAAAACCCCTAACAATCTGCAAGAAGAAACAAAACCTTTTTTCCTGATTATATGATGGCATGCGCACTAAACAACCTTTGCAGAGACCCAAGAGATATAAAAGCTACCATTGCCCTCACGAAAAACTAAACCTTCAACCACCATGAGCTGACCTTGTTCACATTGAAATCACGAAGTCCTCGTCTAACAACCTTAACACAAACACACGCACACACACACACACACAATATAGCCAACAACAATTTACAGAAATAGAGAGGTACAACATAAAATACATAAAACATCTTACCAACCAACAACACACAGCCAACAAGAAGAACACAAAAAGCTTTGAATAAAAAAAAACAGACATGAAATTCAAAACCTGAATATTTGAACAACAACAGAAAAAAGGTTTTCAAAAAAATAAAACTTCTTAAAATGGTAGTAAATAAGGAATTTAAAATTTCTTTCTTTTTTAACAAATCTTTGGAAACATCATCATTAACGTTTGCTTGTGATTTGATGGAAGGCAGACAGACGAACCGAATGACCGACAAACGGATGAAGATTGTTGAATACAAAACAAAACATTTAATTTTATGTTTTCTGTTTTTTTGCATTCATACATACATTACCGACAACGTGAATCCAAGTGGAGTAGAAGAGAGATGCTATCAACCCGAAAAATACAAGAACCGAACATATAATTTGCAGACTAACAAACCCCAACAATCGACAAGTCAGTCATGGAAAAGACCGTTTCATACATAAATGCAGGTTAGCATTAAAACAAAAAGATGGTAATGTTTTTTCTTGCTGCAAAGGGATTGTTAGTACAATTCAAATATGTACATACATATTGTATGTATATACGTACATATAGAACAATAACCTAATGCTGCTGAATGTCGAGCATAAAGGACATGCTAACCGGTAAGAGACGACTGAAAATGTACCTGTTACATTACTAAGAAAGTACGGAATGTTTCTAACCCGACGAAAATACTGAAGTTAGAACTTAAAATTTTAGATGTAGGTCAGTGTGGGTGAGTTAGTATATCATAGGATTGGTTTAGTAAGGGAAAAAATAATACAACAATTTGGAGAAATCTTAAAGGATTTTTGAGATTCGGATGTTCCAGTGATCGGCAATCATGTCCGCCGTCATTTTGTCAATTTATTTTCTTCTTCTCAAAACTTTCAAATACATATATAGAAAGTTACAAATCATACCATGATACCATTTGTATTTGCGAACCGATGCAGCTAGAACTTTGAAATTTGGATTGAGGGTCATTGATAGAGTGTAAAATAGATGTAGCAAAGGGTTTTTTGGACATACGCACTAGAAGTATCCGAAAAGTACTAAAATGTACTAAATTTGACAAAATCTGGTAGCATGTGAATGGATTGAACTAAAAATTTGGAATGCAAATTAAGGTTGAGAAGTACTTATATGTACGAAAAGTACTAAATCGTACTATAATTGGTACAATTTGGATTTGGTTGGAGTTGGGGTCATTGTTGGGGTAGAATTGAGCTATTTAAGAAGTTTTGGAAAGTTCTACTGTGAACTTTTACAATTTTTGTAATTTAAATACTACATGGTACCAACTGCGGATTTGGGTGAACCGCAGGATTTGGGGTGTAGGATTGGGCTTTGTGGAAAGTTTTGGAAATTCGTACTAATTTGTACTAAATTTGATACAATTTAAATTTTAGGTGGACCAATAAAGCTGGAAACCTTGAACTTTGGAAATATGGTTACTGTTGGAGTGTAGGATTGGGGTATGGATGTAGTTTTAGAAATTTATACTTATGTGTACTAAATTTGGTACCATTTGAATTTTGGGTGAACGAATAGAGATGGGATCCTGAAATTGAGTAATACGATTTTCATCGGATTTCATAATGTAGGTAGTAATACAATTGTGTACTTATAGGTACTCAATTGTACTAAATTTGGTACAATTTGAATTTTGGTTGAACGGATAGAGCTGGGATACTGAACTTTTGATATTAATGGTGTGCAGGATTGAGCTTTGTGGGAAGTTCTGGAAATGCTTACTAATGTGTACTAAATTTTGTAAAATTTAAAATTTGGGTGATACAATACAGCTGAAATTTGGATTTAGAGTTAATGTGGGGGTGTGGGATTGGGCTGTGTAGAAAGTTTTCAAATTCGCACTAATGTGTACTAAATGGTACCAATTTTGGATTTAGGTAAACCGATAGAGCTGGAATTTTGACATGTGAAGTTGTTGTGTTGTATTGGGAGATGTAGGGTGTTTTGAAAAAGTGTACTAATGTGTACTAAATTTGGTACAATTTGAATTAAAGGTTAACCAATAGAATCCTGAAATTTGGAATTAAGATTGGGGTATGTGGGAATTGTTGGAAATTCGTATTTATGATTACACTGTGCTACAAAACAACAACAAAATTATATTAATTATGTTAATTGTAATTATTTTAATGTACCAATTCTGTTTAGTTGGAGTCCCTGGAACACGAAAATACCTTTGGTTTTTCTGGGTCACTTCGAAAATTAGTTTTATAACGGTAAATGTAGAATTTGAAACGCGAATAACTTTTTTTACTTTATAACGGATTTATATTATTCTTTTTTTTGTTTCGAACAGTAGAATTTTTCCTTTCAAATCGGTTGAGAATCCTTCGATTTTCACGAAATTTGGCATAGCGTACTGGATTAAGTTTAGAAAGATTTGTGTTAAATTTCGTGATAATCGGTTCAGATTTAGACATAGCTCCCAACGATGTAGCAAGAGGGGACATTGAATGACGTAATTTTGTTTTGTTGAAATTGGTGCAGATGTAGCTATAGCTTCCATATTTGGCATAGCGGCCCAGTTCGACTTTACTACTTTCCTTACTGGTTTCACTTGTTTTTATTATAAAAGAAAAATAATAAAAATTAATTTCAATTCCCAATTAATTTTTCTAAATAACAACACTGACCACGAGTGAGACTCGTGTTAATCATGTTTGACACACAAATTATACCACGAGTCCGACTCTTGGAAATACGTCGGTTCCCTATTTCTGATACGCCAAAATTTTGATATTGTGAGATTCTTGAGAGTGCTATTCATTCAAATTCGCTGTAAATTGGCACTTTGAATACTTAGGCCACCTTAAATATGTTCGTATAACTTCCTTATCCGAGTACATACAGTCATATCCGAGAATTGTATCAATTTAAAGGTCAACCACTCCTCTTGGATATACTATCAACTTCTCCAGTCTATGTTATACCGGATTTTTTCACACAAAAACCAGGGTCCAATTGACCCGATAAAAAATCGATCTTAATATAAACAGGTAAGTTTATTCTTTGGGCTGATCCCATTCTCCATGCCAAAGTTTTTGTTGTTCGGGACATAAAAATAAAGTTTTTGCTTCATATCATTCGCAAAAACAATAGAGGTCTGCAAAATTTCGTGACAATTGGTCCATAAATGATCGGTCGGTATATTTAAAGTGGGGCTAGGACCAGTATTTGCTGGGGCTGCACAAAGTTTTAATACCCTGACAACATAGTTGTGTAGGGTATAAATAATACAATCTTTATGGCAATTTCGAAATGTCGGACATTTTATTTTAATCTAGAGTATATTGTATGTAGCATGTAAAACCATTTTATACCATTCACAATGAGATGGGCATTAAAAATACCAAAAATCTATAGGGATTCTTTGTTTTTGTGCAGGATATTTTGCACATATAACAATATTCTTATATTAAAATTTTCCTATGCACATAATCAGCTGTTACCATGTCATAGGACACATTTAAATTGAATACCCCACTTTGTGTAGCTTTCACAAAAAAAAACTTAAGAATCAAGTTGTCTGCCATTGCAACTACGTCATTGACACAGCATGCCGACTGAGATTTACGTTGTGCTGTGTCTGTAAGCAGAACACATTTCGCATTACTACCAAACCGCCATTGAAGACGTATTCATCATTTGTACAAGAAAAAAGTGGTGGCGAAAGTTGTGAGGCGGCGTTTGAGAGCGGTTATGAGGTAACGAGAGAGAGGCAAAGAGAGTGTATAACATATTTGGATTCTGTGCTGTAAGTTTCTCAAACAAGCAACCATCCTTTTTTTGTTGAACAGAAGCATCCTTTGCAGAACATCATCTTGGTGAAGAGTAAAATTTTTTTGGGACAACAGAATTCAGTTTTTCGGCGGCATACATAAAGAGAAGGTGTGTAAAATATACAAAATACCAATAGTGAAAAAATTTAAAATTTCTGTGAAAAAAAAGAATCTACAACAAATTTAAAGAAATATTTAAAAGGAATTTCATTTAAAATACTTGAAATTGTTTGAACCAAAAATGATAAAATAATAGAATTTTGTTTTAATTTCACAACAACAAATACAAGGGGCTTATATAATTTTCCAATCATTGAAACGGGCGGACAGGAGATTAAAATCTCTACAAATTTGGTAAGTACACTATGAAAACCACGTGTTTTGTTTTTTGAATATCAATTTCAAAAAATTGAAGAATTTTATTTCGAAATCTCCACCATTATTACTATAATATTTGAATAAGAATAAAAATATCAATTAGCCATTGTAATTATTATCGAATTTCCATAACCTTTAATCTTCGTCAAATGAAGGTTGTCTGTTTTCTCTTCTTCATCTACGATTACAATTGTCCTTTTGTCTTTTATGGCCACAAAGTGATGTCTGCTCGCTCACGTAGGTTCCCACCCAAGTAATTCGTGTTAACGAATTTTACCATCACACTCCCCCATCTGCATCCCACTTACTTATTTTCATTCAAACACCGCCTGACATTGTGTACGTATTCGTTGTATTAGCTTGCAGACCGACCCACATAAATACGTCATCCGTACATGTGCCGATGCATGCCTCTGTGATATATTGTCCTACTGTGTGTATGTGTATCACATTCATACGTCATCGTTACATTATAATAATAACTACAAATACGGAATAGGTACACAAATAATAATAGTAGACTTAAGTCATTAGTCTTCGGCACAAAGGATATGATATTCCGGGAGATACGTTGGCGCCTTTGTGTAGTATACTAAATATAGCCGGAGAGTGTTGTTGACATTCCTTTTTTGTTGTTGTGCAGAATAAATGTGTGAATGGAAATTATAGTATCAATGTATGGATCGGAAATATTTATATCATTACTACCTATTGCATCCACTTCGTTAAGGGGAAACATTTATTCCTTCACATGCAAATTGGTCTTGTAAGTACAAAAGACTGGATTTAACAAGTGGAAAAACAAGTCAAAAAAATCCCTGAGATTTTCGAATATTTGGAGAGTATCGTTATATGGGGGATATACGATACCATAATGGACCGATATATCCCACGTTCAATACCAAACATCCCAATATTAGGTTGGGGAAAAAGAAAACCATTATTTTTATATGAAATATAAGACTTTATTATCCATGCTTCGGAATGTCCGATTTGGGTCAAATATGCACCGTTTTGTTGTATGATTTGTTGCAATTTTAAAGGTTACTTCATAATGCCTCTCTCATAGAAGTCCTGCTCTCGATTTGCAAAAAAAAAAAAAATACAGTATTCGATTTTCACAATCCTCCGTAATTTTTAATCATTAGGCAAATTTTGCAATGCAAGAATAAGATGATAATCGCTTGGTGCCAAGTCTGGATTGTATGTTGGATGCATTAAAACTTTCCAACCAAGCTCTGGAGAGTCACCATAGATATGTGTGGCCCTGCGTTGTCCTGGTGGAACACGACACCTTTCCTGTTGGGCAATTTTGGCGTTTCTGGTCAATTGTTAACGATTTTATGGTCGATTTTGAGCTCCTGGCCGATATTACGACTGCTAACATGCCGGTCAACTTCGATCATATCTCTGATTTTATCTACATTTTCGACGGCCAATTTTAGCCGCTAGGCTTGCATTTTTCGCCCTTGTCAAAGAAAACCTGTAAAATGTACCGAATTTTCTCTTTGTTCACTTCGATTTTTAACACCCTGTAACTCACAACTGAATGCATCAAACAAAAACCAGCTAAATATATATTTTTTTTGTTTGCTGTGAAATGTCACCCTTCCAACGGGCATAAATCTGAAATTGTTTGATCGATACGAGCGACTATCTAAATGATTTTAACAGACTGACTGATATCCATAAAGCGACATCAAATTGTATTCTAATAGGGTTTTCGGTTAATATCTCGACGGAATAATTTAACTTTATAGTGGAGGGTATAACAAAAATCGACGGTATGGGTCTTCGACGACAACCCAAGTTGTTCGTTGAGGAAATATTTCGAAGCAAATAGTCGGTATTATCTTTGGCTGTTCCTGGTGATGAGGCTACTGTACCCCTTGAGCAACATAGGACGGCCGGTTCTGATTAATACGCCATACTTTGTGTGTTTGAATTTTTCGGATAAATTCGAAAAATGAAAAAAAATTATAGATATTTGGAACAGTTTTTGCGATAGTACTTGGGATCCAGAACCAATTTTACTTAGGGATATACTTCTATCAAATTAATGTGCATTTTATTCGTCATTAACTTAAAGGGCATACAAATCTACACCCCAAACAGTGATCTTGACTTCCAATTACAAGATGCCAGCTTTATCGGTTCACCCAAATCTAAATTTGGTATTATTTAGTACACATTTCCAAAACTTCATACATATCCCAATCCTACACCCCAAAAGTGATCCTAAATCTAAATTTGAGGACTCCAGCCCTATCGGTTCACCCAAATCTAAATTGTAGCAATTACAGTACCGCTTAGTACTTTTTGAACACATAAAAATACATAAAATTTCCAAAATTACGTACATAACCCAATCATACACTCCGATGGTAATGTTTATATCAAATAACAGGATTTCAGCTCCATTTAGTACATTTTAGTACTTTTCGCATACTTATAGTTCGTATTTCCAAAAAACCCTGTAGTACATCTATCCTAAACTTCATTAGTGATCATCATTTTAAATTTAAGAGTTCTAGCTCCACCGGTTCGCCAAATACAAATGGTACCATATTCTAGCACCTATAACTAAGAGTGACCCTCACCCAAAATTTTAAGATTCTAGCTTCAGCCATTTTGTCTGGCCGTTGATGATCGTTATTATTTTAAAATCCTCCCATACGATTCCGTGTGCCATTCAAAAAAAATCTCAGATAGACCCTCTGTATAAGTTCAATACATTGCTTACGGCAATGTATATGTTCGATACATTGTTTCTCCTTCTACAGCATTACAATTAACCACTTTAATTGGCCGCTCTTTGGAGCCCAATGGGGAAATCCTCCTGCATATTTTCTACTATATCTCCTGGAAGCCACATTCCCTTAGTTCGGATGCAGAGAGACGCATTCCAATGCTGTGGTCGTAGTTGTTGACCACGGCCTTGCTTTGGCTTTCTTGCTCATTGCAACATTACTTGCTTTACCGCTTTCGTTGGTTCTCTAGCTTTCGTAGTTAACGCACGCATAGGGTAAAGTCTTTTTTCTCACGAAACCCATCTTCTTTAAAATAAAGATTGAAAATAAAATAAACACTCTTTCGTTTTTCTATTCTTTATTTTTTGGGTTTTACTGCATCTCAGTATCACGCCAACACCCTCATAAATTGTTTTAAAATTCACGTCTATTGCCCCTAGAATCCGCCGAGGGATTTCAGAGAATATTTCGAAAATACTATTTATAAAAGCTTGACTCCGAAAGTTCTTCAAAAATTCCCAGATAGTGCTTCAAATATATTATTTATAAGATCCTAGATTATGATTCCGAGAGTCCTTCAATAATTCTCTGACAATCATTCAACACACACTCAGAGCCTCAGATAGCCATGAAGGATTCTTTATTGATCCGTGATTCCTTCAAAAACACAATGATACCCCTTCGAGAAAACTCCACGCTAGTCCCTCTACAGGTAGGTTCATAAATATGCGTTAAAAAATTTAAGCTTATGACTCTGATTGATTGTAAAAATCTCATATATCTCTTAAAAATAAACGCCTTTGGTTTCGAAATTTCTTCAAAAGTTCTCCAATGGCACTACAAAAAATATTTATTAAAATCATCCTTCACAATAACTTAGCAAAATAGTTTATTTTTTAATCCAACAAAAATTTCTAATCTTAGACAGTCCTTCAAAAGTATTAATTTTGAGAGTCCTTAAAAAAATTATATTATATTTTTTCATCGAATTTACTTAAACAGTCAAAAACATTTTAGATAATCGTTAGATATATATTTTCAAAAGTATTCGTCGAGCACTTGGGCATAAGTACATTCGTGCTGTAAAATAATTATCAATTATAAGTAAATAAATCACCTCTTAAGAATACCAGCCTCGTCCTTAAAGACGCAACTGAAGTTAATATACTTATACGCATTGATATCACTTTCAAAACAAGCCCAAATATACCCTTTCAAGATTACGGTTCATTCACTTCATTTAAAATAAGCTTCTAACAGAGAAAACATTTTTTCCCTCTTACTCTCAAAAATATTAAAGATTTTATCTTTAGAATCGTTTATTTAAATGCGAATTAATGCCCATTGCTATGGTTATTTTTAAATAATTGCCTCTGAGTGAAATAAACAACAAACGATTTAAATCACTAATTTATGATTGTAATGCGATCATTAGGTAAATTGAGATTGTTTTTTAAATATCTGAAGAGACATGATTAACTTTTAAGGAGTTTTGTAGGGAGAAAATATTAATTTTCTTTACATTTCGGGAGATTTATAATGTTTTGGGCTTTTTTGTAGAAATAAAATGGAACGTAATATTCCAAAGGCAGTATCATTGCATGTTAAGGTTATGGTGTGTGTTGCATTTGTCAATCCTTTTAAATGTCATCGATATGTACAAAATTATATGATTGTATTTTTTCTCCAGATCTCCATCAGTCTATACCCATCCCATTTCATTAACAACAAATATTTGTCAATGACTCAAAAATAATTTAATTTCTAGTAAAGTTTGATACAATTAATATGTTTTTATACCCTACACAACTATGTTGTCAGGGTATTATAGCTTTGTGCAGCCCCAAAAGTTTGTAACGTCGCGAAATATTGGTCCTAGACCCACCTTTAAGTATACCGATCGTCATATCTCGACTAGCTGAGTTAATCTAGACATGTGTGTCCGTCCGTCCGTCTGTCCATTATAATTTGTAAACACGATACAGGCCACAGTTATGGACCAATCTTCACGAAATTTTGCATGTAGAATGGGTTCTGGCCAATGAAGACCCCTATTGTTTTTGGAAAAGATCGGTTAATATTTAGGGGATGAAATGGACCAAAAACTTTATTTTTGTCCGATTTTCTGGTCGCTCCAGAGGCCGCAATTATGGCCCAAACACCGCGAATTTTTGCATGGAGAAGGGGATCGGGCCAAAGAATAAGCATGCCAGTTTTGATAAAGATCGGTCAATATTTAGCGGGTCAAATGGACCCTGACTTTTGTGTGAAAAATGACAAAATTTGTATTCTACGGCGTATTAATTTGCCCCTGAAGTACCTAGACCTAAAAAGTTGATAGTATGTTCAAGAGGAGTGGTTGACCTTTAAATTGATACCAAATATATGGTCGTATGTACTCAGATGTGGGAGCTACACTTAAATATTTACAGGTGCTTACGAATTCAGACATTATTTAGTAACCCAAAACCATACTAGAGGGCGGAAATATAGCGCTGATCGCTTTGAAAATGTCCATGAGATTCCAGTTATGGTCAAGGACAAAGCCTATAACTTTCGGTGATGATCAGATAATAATTTTTGGATGAAGTGGACCGAAAACTTAACATTTTGTGTGTGTGTGTGTGTTTTTTTTTTTTTTTTTTTTGAGTCTATCTATAGGCCACAATTGAAGGCCCAACATCACAAAGTACCGCCCTCGTCTACTGAATATTAGTAATATTTGTTGACCTTTACTCAGGTTTCAAGAGGGTGCAAATAACGCAAAGTTAGATTTTCGTGGAAGTTGTGTAGGGTATTATATGGTCGGCCCCGTCCGACTATACTGCTCCGCTCACTGGTTTTAATTAAAACCCTTGCTGTAATATAGCATTTCTATAACCTAGGTCGATGGTTTCTTCAAGAAATGTATGGAGGTGCCACAGTATTTTTACCCTTCACCACACTGTGGTAAAGGGTATTATTTCTTTGTGCATATATTTGTATCAGGCAAAAGGAAACGAGATAGCACAGAATTACATTCTGAGTCGATTATTTATGTCCGTCCGTCCATGTATTTTTGTGAGCAAAATGCAGGTCGCAGTTATGATCCGAATTGGATGAAAATTAGCACAGCTCCTTTGTTTGGCAAAGGGACGAACCCTATTGAAATTAGAGAAAATCGGTTCAGATTTAGATATAGCTCCCATATATAAATTCGTCCGATTATAGGTAAATGGTGCACCAAAGTCCGTATATGTCTTTCAATTTGCACGAAATGTGGCACAGCGAACTGAATTAAGTCTTGACGTTTCGTGAAAATCGGTCCATATTTAGATATAGTTTCCACATATATTTTCAACCGACTTAATATAAATGGTGTACCAAAGTCACTATATATTTTTCGATTTGCGCGAAATGTAGCACATCGCACTGAATTAAGTCTAGAATGATGTCTGCCATGTTTTGTGAAAATCAGTTCAGATTTATATATAGCTCCCATATATATTTTGGTTCCGATTTAGATATAGCTCTCATATATTTTTTCGTCCAATTTAATGTAATTGGTGTACCAAAGTCCCTATATGTCTCTCGATTTGCACGAAATTTGGCACAACGTACTGAATTAGGTCTAGAATAATGTGTGTTATGTTTCTTGAAAATCTGCATATTTAGATATAGCTCCCATATATATTTTCGTCCGATATAATGTAAATGGTGTACCAAAGTCCCTACATATCTTTCATTTGCAGGAAATTTGGGACAGCGTACTGAATTAGGTCTGGAATGATGTGTGTTGAGTTTCCTAAAAATCGGTTCCGATTTTGATATAGCTTCCATATATATTTTCGTCCGATTTAATATAAATGGTGTATCAAAGTCCCTATATATCCTTCAATTTGCACGAAATTTGGCATAGAGTACTGAATAGAGTCTAGAATGATGTGTGCTAAGATTCGTGAAAATCGGTACAGATTTAGATATAGCGCCCATATAGATTTTCGTCTGACTTAATGTAAATGGCGCACCAAAGTACCTACATATCCTTCGATTTTCACGAACGTTGGCGTACTGAATTAAGTCTAGAATGATGTGTTGTAAGTTTCGTTTTAGATTTCGATATAGCTCCCACATATAAATATATATTCGTGCGATTTACATAAATCGTGCACCAAGCTCCTAATGTTTGTCCGATTGACCCGAAATTTAGCATAACGGCGAACAATTCGGCGTACCGAATAGTTCATTGCTACAAATCGTTTTCGATAAATTTGTCCCATTGTACACAAACGACTCTAAATCAGCCCGAATGAAATTAAATTTAGCATAGGTTGCAGAAAGACATGAGTGTGTTCCTTCGACGGAACATTGACATTCAATTGTAAGGATACATATGTACAATATACCCAAAGTCGGCCCAGTCCGACTTTACTACTTTACTACTGGTTTTATTTGATTTTCTCTGTGGCTTTTATAAAAAGTTCGGACTTAAATTACAATGTCATCCGTACATAAACTCTACGACCTTATTATATTATGTTGTAAATTAAATGAAAAATCCAAATAAATCATTTGATGTTTATTGTCCACAATCCACATTCCCATTCAGCAAATGAATGATGAAATATTACAGATAAATTTGTCAAGATTGCATCAGCGCATGGAAAATAAATATTTCTTGTTGAAAAAATAATAAAAAAATCCAATAATTAATAGGAAGCTAAATGAGACAAGTGTAGACAGGTGTACTGTTTTAGATTCAATTAATTTGCGGATTTCGGTCTTACAACATCACGGATATAATCTACTTTGCGTGGTTTATCCATTATTAGTCACATGGAATTTACGCTAACTACATTACCTAGAAATAATATTTATGTATGGAAAATAAAATTCTGTGTGTAAGGTGATTATGAATAAAAAACAACAGTTCATCGCACATAAGCCTCCCAATTTAAGAGAACACAATCCGCCACTCCTTACGCCTCAATTTAACACAGATTGAATATAAGAAATATGTGGCACTCCTTGACTTCTGTAGACTTCTGTACAAAGCAGTTCCTCCCTTTGCTGGAAATATCTATTTTACTTAATATATGCCAAGATTTTAGTTTGCTCCATTTTTCCAGTCATCTGTCTTGGATCGTATCCCGCTCTACTTAAATCTCAAACATATTCAATTAAAGCCACTTATGACAATTAGGCATTTTACACAACAAGTAATTACTTTGTATGTCACACTAGCTGTTTTGTATGAGCAAACACAATTTTAATAATATCTCGTTTAATTAATCATATCCTCATATTGTTTGGGATGGATTTACACACATATAACGCATGATACGAATCACTGCACTGAGAACTGATAACCCAGCGAACATTTTCGACTTAAAATTTGTATCAAAAAAAATCGAGACATAAAAATCGTAATCCTCCGAGGTCTGAAGTTTTATTTCTATAGGAAAAAGGCAATGTTCAGGTTGAGTATTTTTTATATAGCAAAACACAATGCTCAAGGTCGTCTGAGGATTTTATAAAAAATAATCCTTAGGTGTCCGGGGATTTTTCTCTATAGAAAAAAGTAATACTCAGGGGATTGAAGAATTTTTTCCTTATTCTCCCTGTGAATATTTTTATTTAGAAAAAAATTTATTTCTATAGAAAAAAGTAAGCCTCATGGGCCTGAGTTTTTTTATAGTGATCCTCACAGGTCTGGAGATTTTTACTATAAAAAAGTAATTGTCAAGGGTCTGAGAATTTTTTTCTTTACAAAAAAGTAATAAAAGTAAAATAATTTTTGTATAGAAAGAAGTAATCCTCAGAGGTTTGAGAATTTTTTTCTATAGAAAAAAGTAATTCTTAGGGGTAATCCTGAGGGGTCTGAGCATTTTTTTTCTAAAAAGTATTTCTTTTTTTTCTATAGAGAAAAGTAATCTTCAGGGGTCTGAGGATACTTTTTTTTGGGAAAAAAGTAATCCTCAGTGCTCTGAGAATTTTTTTCTATAGAAAAAAGTAATCCTCAGGGGACACGAGGAATTTTGTTTATAGAAAAAAGTAACCCTCAGGGGACCTGAGGAATTTTTTTCTATAGAAAAAAGTAATCCTTAGGGGTCTGATTTTTTTTTTTTGTGTAGAAAAAAGTAATTCTCAGGGGTCTGATGATTTTTTCTATAGAAAAAAGTAATCCTCAGGGGACATGAGGAATTTTTTTATAGAAAAAAGTAATCCTCAGGTGACCTGAGGAATTTTTTTTCTATAGAAAAAAGTAATCTTCAGGGGACCTGAGGAATTTTTTTCTATAGAAAAAAGTAATCCTCAGGGGTCTGAGGATTTTTATACCCTTCACCACACTGTGGTACAGGGTATTATGTCTTTGTGCATATGTTTGTAACAGGCAAAAGGAAACGAGATAGACACATGGTTCCTTTTGAGAATATGCATAGAATCACTTTCTAAGTCGATTTATGCATGTCCGTCCGTCCGTCTGTCTGTCCATGTTAAATTGTAAATCGATTTGCACGAAATTTGGCATAACGTACTGAATTGAGTCTAGAATGATGTCAGCCAAGTTTCATGAAAATCGGTCCAGATTTAGATACAGCTCCCATATATATTTTCGTCCGATTTCATGTAAATGGTGCACCAACGTCCCTATATATCCTTCGATTTGCACGAAATTTGGCATAACGTATTGAATTGAGCCCAGAGTGATGTCTGCCTTGTTTCGTGAAAATCGGTCCAGATTTAAATATAGCTCCCTTTTATTATAGATTGATTTTAAGTAATTGAGCACCAAGGAACAGATAGGAACAAAACGTTTTGAAATTAGTATAACCTTTGAACCGTTTGAAAACGCTTAATATTTGGATAGAGCTTCTGGTTTAGATATAGATCCAATATAAAGTTTCGCCCGATTTCAAGTAAATTGGGCATCATACTCCTCATGTTAGTCAGATTGACATTAAATTTTGCACAACGTACAAAATTGAGCATAGAATTACGTAGTTGTGTTTTCTAGAAGTACAGAGATAGCCCAACGGATGACCTATTTACATTTGTTTGAAGTCGATTTACATACTTTATGGATAGATCTAGGTAGATTCACATATAGATAAATATCACATATTTTATTTCATCCAATTTCATGTTAATAGTCCTGTTTAATATACCCATAGTGGTGAAGGGTATCATATAGTCGGTCCCGTCCGACTTTACTACTTTCCTTACTGGTTTCTATAGAAAAAGTTATTCTCAGGGGTCTGAGGATATTTTTTCTATAGAAAAAAGTAATCCTCAGTTGCCTGAAGATTTTTTATATAAAAAAGTAATCCTCAGGGGCCTGAGGATTTTGTTATAGAAAAAAGTAATCCTTTCTATAGAATAAAGTAATCCTCAGGGTCTGATGATTTTTTGCACCTTTAATACACAACACACTAAACTCACCCCTTCAAAATTGGGGTTGGAAAAATATATGGGGTTTGGTGGACCATTTCCCTAAAATCGAACTGAACTATATATGGTAGCTATATCTAAATCTAAACAGATTTCTACAAAACTTCGCATACATCAATATTGACACTTTTCAGTAGCCTGTGCAAACTTTTGTTTGAATTGGACAAAAAGTGGGTGTTTGGTGCACCCTTCACATAAAATCGGAAGATTCGGAAAGAAATTCTATGCATATTCTCAAAAGGAACCATGTGTCTATCTCGTTTCCTTTTGCCTCTTACAAACATATGCACAAAGACTTAATACCCTGTACCACAGTGTGGTGAAGGGTATAAAAAGTAATCATCATGGGTCTGTGAATTTTTTGTTTACAACAAAAAATAATCCACAGGATTCAGTGAATTTTAAGACCTCAGTATTATGAGGGTATGTCCACTTTGATATTGTAAAGATGTGCCTCATGGAAATATTGCTTTTAGACCCCATATTTCCTTGGACAAAATCCGTTTCAAACAATTTTGAGTAACCGATTTCATCCAAACATTCCACGTCGTAAAATGTCTTCCAAAAAATTCTCAAGTTGGAAGATGTGGAATATCGGTCCAATTTTCTCGTATCTCCCCCACAAAATGGTCATCGGAATCGGAATATCCGATTTGAACTAAATCGTGCACAACCTAATATTTTAACCATGCCTCTATAATGTTGGAAAATGGGACTTATCGGTTCACTCCTTCTAGTACCACACCCACAAAGGGTCAAAACTTTGAAAATCTTTGCAAATCGTTATAGGTTTCCAAACCTACATTAAATTATGTATATTATGTTCAACTCTTTCCAACCGAGGTGGATGTAATTGTCATTCCGGATTCCTGGTGAATAAAAACATTTCTTTCCGATAATTTGTATCTTTGTCAAAATGTAATGGAAAATACAAAAATATCTATTTTTTCAACAAACGGTATACTGGGTTGTCCTCTGACTTGTCATTTGCTCATGAATTTCTTATTTCTCAGAAATAGTTTGTCTCTCCATTACTAAATAAACTAAACATTGTTAATTAATCTTTTGTTAGATGACCAACATTTTTTTTTTTTTTTTTTGTGAGAAATTAAGTTGTTGTATTTCGAACAGCGGCAGCGGTCAATCATTGAGGTGTGTGTGATGTGGTTGCTGCTGCTGTTTGGCTTTAGTATTGCAGTCTGAATTCATCTTAGCTCATGCTAAATACTATAAGTATACAAACATCTTGATGACAACCGACAGACAGACAGACAGTCATACATTGTACATGGATGTATGTAGCAAATTGTCATTTATCTGCCAGTTGATGGCATATCTGTCTCTGGCCAGTCGTCTGCCACTTCGATAATGTTTTGGAATCACAGTAACACAAAAAATACTTTGCAATTGTTGTCAATGGCCATTGTAGGGTAGTAGTCATCAGACGACATGAGGTATGTCTGTCTATTGTCAGCAGTGTTGCCAATTTAGCACTTTTAGTGCTAGATTTAGCACTTTTTGAACTCGTTTAGCACCAAAAAAATTGATCCAGCACCTGGCACTTTTTTTAGCATTTTTAATTTCTTAGGAATTTTTTTTACAAAATTTTGGTTTCAATCCAAAAAATCATGTTTTTCGATTTCATATTGACGCATTGAGTTTTCGCTATGTTTCACTCGATTAATTTGATTTTCCAATGCTATCCAGCAAGTGCCGTGCATTCCAAATTTCTTAAAAAATGGTCGGGTACTATGACATTGTCTTTTGGTAAATTGTTTATTTGGGAAAATGAAAATCCAAATTAAGTTGTACATTTCATGAGAGCGATGTAAAAATAATGAACATGAATTATGTTGGAACTTTCTGAAAACAGGTTTTTTATTCAGCGGGAATCCCAAATGTCAAGTTATAACCACTTTAGATTACCGAAAAGGCGAGCGTACCCCTTTATATTGGGATTGTGCCAGAATAAGGACCAAAATAGAAAAATTCTGGCAAACATATTTTTATACCCTACACAACTATGTTGTCAGGGTATTATAGCTTTGTGCAGCCTCAAAAGTTTGTAACGCCGCGAAATATTGGTCCTAGACCCACCTTTAAGTATACCGATCGTCATATCTCGACTAGCTGAGTCGATCTAGACATGTGTGTCCGTCCGTCCGTCCGTCCGTCCGTCTGTCCATTATAATTTGTAAACACGATACAGGCCACAATTATGGACCAATCTTCACGAAATTTTGCATGTAGGATGTGTTCTGGCCAATGAAGAGCCCTATTGTTTTTGGGAAAGATAGGTTAATATTTAGGGGATGAAATGGACCAAATACTAAATTTTTGTCGGTTTTTCTGGTCGCTCCATAGGTCGCAATAATGGCCCAAACACCGCGAGTTTTTACATGGAGAAGGGGATCGGGCCAAAGAATAAGCATGCCTGTTTTGATAAAGATCGGTCACTATTTAGCGGGTCAAATGGACCCTAACTTTTGTGTGAAAAATTACAAAATTTGTATTCTATAGCGTATATATTTACCACTGAAGGACATAGACCCTACAAGAGGAGTGGCTGACCTTTAAATTGATACCAATTATATAGTCGTAGGTACTCGGATGCGGTAGTTACACTTAAATATTTACAGGTGCTTACGTATTCATATATTATTTAGTAACCTATTACCACACTGGAGGGTGGAAATATAGCGCTGATCGCTTTGAAATGTTGCATGAGGTTCCAGGTATGATCAAGGACAACGCCTATAGTTTTCAGTGATAATCTGATTAAATATTTGGCATGAAGTGGACCGGAAACTAAATTGTTGTGTGTTTTTTTCGAGTCAGTATATAGGTCACAAGCCGAAAATCACAACACAACCCACGGTGAAGGGAATTTGGACAAGTAATTAGAAGGGCTGTACTGAATATTGGGATATTCGGAAACGGAAGATGTGCTTTTGATCTCTAATCGGTCAAGAGGGTGCAAATATCACTAAATATTGACGAAGTAAACATACGCAAAAGTTAGATATCCGTGGTAGTTGTGTAGGGTATCATATGGTCGGCCCCGTCCGACTATACTGCTCCGCTCACTGGTTTTTATTAAAGTCGCTGTTTGGAATGTGATTATAAACCCTTAAAAGTACGCATATGGGACGAAAATTGATAATTGTCTTCATATTTGTACGCAATGTGAAATTACAGATATATACCTTAACCAAATTTGGACATTATTAGTATTTATATTTTAGTAGGAAGATTTCAAAATCCATCAAAACAAAAAAATTAAAAAAAATTAGTCAATTCGGTTGCGTGTCCGACGTCGAATAATGGGGAGGGTACCGCTCTCTGGGGGCAACCCCCAGGGATGGTCCGTGTGACGAATTTTTAGGTTTTCGACTGTCAAAAAGGTGTAAACGTCGAAAACGTCATATACCTGTATAAAATGTAATAAATGTAGAAAACGTCATTTATTTCAATATTATCAGTATATACAGTCATTTTCAAGAATATATATTATTTTTACATATATCTTACTATTCCTTACTAGAACTGATGTAAATTTTTTTGAGAAGAAAATTTTGAAATTTTATATTAATTTGAGTAAAGCATGCGTAATTTCCCAATTGATTAATGGAAATAGCTATTTTGTCAAAAACCAAATGGGTAGGATTCCGACGTTTCTGACGTATGTATTATACGTCGGAAATGTATGTCATTTACGTCACTGTTTCTGACCGGCCATCTCTGGCTACCCCTTAGGGAGATTTTTACTCAACAACATTTAAACAATCAAATTAAAACCAATGCAATTGATGAGGGCTACCCTTAAAAGTGGACCAATATTGATAAGTTCTAGTAAGAAGACTATATATCCAGGTAGAACACAATATACAAATATTTGTGCCTAAAAGCTTAAAAAACAAATATTGGGGTATGGTGTACCTAAAAAGGATTGATATATTCCATTTCCTATATCAAATTTCATAGGAGTAGTACCAACGTATGTGCAAAATTCCAAAGCTCTGTCTTCAATATTGCGACGTCAATCGGACGGACATGGCTAAATCGACAACGAATAGCCGTTAAGAATAAATGGGGTTTCTGATTAATATTTCATTATATAATATTAACAATTTTGTTCTAGAAATTTTTAGCACTTTTTTCTGGCACTTTTTTAAATTTTTTAGCACTTTCTAGCATTTTTTTCAACAAAATCTAGCATTTTTCCTCAACAAAGTTTTGGCAACACTGATTGTCAGTCGTATTAGGAATATTTATTTCAATCGTTGGTGATCTGTTTGTGTATGCATGCATATGTGTGTATCTCTTTGTTACAGATCCCGTGTTTAACAAATTAATTGTAATTGAATTATGGTGAACAATATTTATGGGAAATAAAATGAAAATATTTAACCAACAAAAGATCCGAATCAACAACAAAATAAGTGAATGAATGAATCAATGAATGGAAATACATAATAATGATGGTAATTTATTTGAAAGTTATTAGCTGTTAAATGGAATTTTTTAAAGCACCTTACATATTTTCATATACGAAGTCTGATAAAAAAAGTTAACAATTTAATTTTTTTTTTTTTTAAGAAAGTACCAAATTAATGTCATATATGTTAAAAATTTCGGCTGAGGCCTTTAATATAACGAAAAAGGGAACCGGGCCTATATTGAACATTTTCTGCGCCTAAGACCACCAATTATTAAATAAGGGGGTGAAGCTATGTCACCAATAGTTCGGGATATCAAATTACAGTAATTATAACATACACAAATATGTTGTAATGGTATTATAGCTTTGTGTGGCTTCACGAAAGACCCTACATCCACTTTTAGTACCGATCGTCATATATCGACTGTCTGTACATTATAAATTATAAACACAGTACAGGCCGTAGTTTTGGACAAACCGTCACGAAATTTTCCATGTAAGTCCATTTCCGTCCAATGAATACACCTATTTTTGCTAATGATCGGTTAATAATTAGGACATGAAATCAATCAAAAACAATAATTGTATATGTTTTTGGTCGCTCTATAGACCAGAATTACGACCTAAAAATTACGAAATTTTACAAGGACCAATGCACAAACATCGCTCTTTCCACGTGAACTAAGACTGTTGTGTGAGAAAATGGCACAATTTTCATTTGTTTTTCCGTTTGTAACTCATTGGACAGGTCAAGTTCGAAGATGGCTATATCGGTCCACGTTTAGGGATAGCTACCATAAGAGGGTAGCCACTAATTTTCGGTATTTTGGGGTTCTTGAGCGCGTTTTTCAACCGAATTATTTGTAATTTTTTCGTAGTCGTATATGGTAATAATTCTCCCTCCCAAAATAGTTATTAATATTAGACACCTTTTAGGGTTAGTTCCCATTTAACCCATTTTTACGCCCTTCACCACCCTGTGGTACAGGGTATTATGTCTTTGTGCATATGTTTGTAACAGGCTAAAGGAAACGAGATAGACACATGGACGAACCCTATTGAAGAAAATCGGTTCAGATTTAGATATAGCTGCCGTATACAGTTTCGTTCGAATTAAGGTAAATGGGACGCCAAAGTCCCTATATATTTTTCGACTTGCATGAAATTTGGCATAGAGTACTGAATTGAGTCTAGAATGACGTGTGCTAAGTTTTGAGAAAATCAGGTCAGATTTATATATATCTCCCATATATATTTTCGTCCGATTTAAGGTAAATGGGACGCCAAAGTCCCTATATATCTTTCGATTTGCATGAAATTTGGCATAGAGTACTGAATTGAGTCTAGAATTACGTGTGCTAAGTTTCGAAAAAAATCGGATCGGATTTACATATAGCTCCCATATATATTTTTGTCCGATATAAAGTAAATACGGCACCACAGTCCATATATATCTTTCGATCTGCACGAAATTTTGCATAGGGTACTGAATTGAGTCTTGAATGATGTGTGTCAAGTTTCAAAAAAATCGGGTCAGACTAAGATATAGCTCCCATATATATTTTCGTCCGATTTTAGTTAAATGGTTTAAAGTTCCTATATTTCGATCGAAATTTGGCATGAGGTAAAGAATTAGGTCCAGAATGATGTGAGCTAAGTTTCGTGAAAATCGGTTCAGATTTAGATATAACTCCCATATATAGTTTTGCCCGATTATATGTAAATGGTGCACCATAGCCGAGGTTAGAGAAAATCGGGTCAGATTTATATATAGCTCCCATATATATTTTCATCCGATTTCAGGTAAATGGGGCTACAAAGTGCCTATATATCTTTTGAAATTTGGCATGGGGTACTGAATTAGGTCCAGAATGATGTGAACTAAGTTTCGTGAAAATCGGTTCAGATTTACATATAGCTCCTATATATACTTTCGTCCGATTTTAAATAAATGGTGCACTAAAGACCCATAGCTAGGCCGATTGGCACAACGAACGTGTTGGGCATGAATGATATGTGTTGGGATTGATGTTAGTCGGTTTACTTATAGATAAAGATCGCATATTTATGTTCCTTCAATTGCATGTCAATGTTCCTTCGAAAATGCAACGTCTGTTAGGATACATATGTAGAATATACCCAAGGGTATCATATAGTCGGCACAATCCGACTTTACTACTTTCCTTACTGGTTTATAATAAACTAATTATCAGATTATATCGGCCCACTTTACAAATATTCAAATGCGTAACCCATTGTGGAGAAATCTGGAATTCTAAATTACGGACACTACGTTGGAAAAGTGTCAATATAGAAAAAAAGGGCGGGACCTTTATATGAGGGCCATGTCAAAACAAGAACTATGTATATCAAAAAATTTCTTTTTCCAAAAGTCCGGAATGAAAAGTTACAGCCACTTCGATTGCGAAATATGGTTAAAACCTTCAAACTACTAAAATGGAAAGGGTTCTTTATATAGAAGTTACATTAGCCTCCAAACCTATAGAATACGAAATTACAATCATTTCGGTAGGAACGACGTAACTCATTTCAATACAAAATTTATTATTAGTGGTAGAAAGGTATATACAATTTAAAACTCGATCATACATACTCGTAGTAGGAAAAATATGACATTTTGTAGAATAACCTGGATTGGAATTTCACTTCGCATACTAAATCTCAATATGGCCCTTCAGACGGATTTTCGGGAAATTATTGATTCTTGTCTGAACCGATTCAGTACCTTATTTCCTATCTTTACTTCTTAGTATGAGAAATATGAGCTCTATAGGGTCTTCGAATATGAGTTGGAGCAAGAAATGCGTGTTAGGGATTAAAACGCATTTCGCAACCGATCTGGAGGTTATTTGGCTTTTTGGTTTCTTGGATATAAGTATATTTTTACATAGCGTCCTTGATAGCAATATTTCCCGATCAAAGTGGATGTAATTTGAAATTCCGGGTTCGTGGTCAATAAAAACCTTCTGACCTGAAAATGTGCACAATAGGTCCATGTTATTATATAACCCTTAACGTTAGTATACTTTTCAATGAAGAAATTTTGAGTAACAAGACGACGATTTGTGAAGTCTATTGTGAGAAAACCCTTTACAGGATTGGATGCGGCCTACTTTTTTAAACTAATTCAAAATATTTCTAAGTTCCCAAAGCAGTGATTCTTAATGTACTTCAAAACAAATAGTCCACCATCGAAGCCATGCTTAGGTTAATAAACCCCTGACGAATAAACTTGAATGATTAATAAATCCAACACTTCAAAGCATGGTATAAACGTGACAAACGCTTAACATTACATCTTTGAAATAGGTCAATGAAACTAGTAACACTCTTAAGAAGAAGTATACATCGCTTAAGGATGATTAGTCGATTTCTGGTTCTGGCCACAAAATACAATGAAAAGAAAATATCAACAAAACAGAAACTATCAAATTTTGACTAGTTTATTAAATAGTAATTCAAAAAATCATTTTATTTCCATATCAAGGAAAATTTTGTTTGCAACAAAGTCAATCAATTCAATTCATTTGTTTACTACAAATTCTTTAGCTTGTTTTCTCTACCCTAGTGAACTCACATACATTTGTACATATTCATACGTACTATGCGTGTACGTATTTTGAAGAACATCGAAGGTAAACATTTTCCAAATGTAAATACTACATACAAACATAAATATGTTTTCGATGAAGAATGAAATGGATTTTTTTTAAAGAAAATCTAATTTGTTCAATATTAATTGGTCTACGTTGGAGAAGTGTACATACACCTACATAATGTAAACAAAGATATACAGGTAGGTGTCGGTCCAAACTTTTCAAACGATTTAAAAAAAAAAACTTTAAAACGAGTTGTTAAATTATGTAGTGTGTCAAATTGAATATCAACATAAGAAAGTGAATACAGAGAGGTTCTAGGTTCGTTGAATATATATAGAGTTTAAATTGATTTGACGCTAACATAATTGTTATCAGACCGTATGACATAAAAACATCTGTGATGTTCAAAAAATTCAAAAGATAGAGAGAAATACAAATGTATTTGTCAGTAAATATTTTTGTTTTTATGAACATTTAAAAAACGTCAAATTCAGCCGGACAGAATATTTTATATGGCGTACACTCAAATGTTCTTAAATATATCGGGATCTTTTTATGAAGACTACGTTATAATAAATTTCTGCTAGTAGGTTGATTATGATCTGAGAAAAGTAAATACCATATGATAGACAACTTTCCGAAAATATAGGAGGACTATTGAAACCCCTGAAAAATTATTTGTAACCATTTTATCAGAAATAAAACTCACCCATTGGACCCCATATTGGGGCTGTACGGCGGATAATCCATCAATTCCGATTTTTAGCGGATCGAAAAGTCGCTGGTTTGTGTCGATGTTTTATAGCTTACCATCAAGATTACAAACAAACAAATTGTGATGTATTACACATAATTGACTGTCCTACGTTGTTCAAGCGGGAGAGTCTTTCGTTGGATTTGGCTTGTCGTCAAAGACCCCAAAAGTCGATTACACTTTTGTTTTGGACTCATAGTATGGATGGACAGTGGGTAAATACCCGGTAAATTGGGTAAATACCCACTTGTGGATATTTAATTGGGTATTTGCTATAATGCACCGCTAATTCAACATCTTAAACCCTTTTTCCTGATTTTATCGACGAAAGTCCACGTTTTCTGGTAGCCCTCATATAAAGTTATCCCCTTTTAAGTATTTACCCAAATATTGGCTATAAACTCATTAACTGGCAAACCAATTGACGTGGGCGGCAAAATTTTGCTCACATATTTATATTATCAACTCAACTATTTGTATGGAAATGGGGTCTCTGGGTTCATGTTTTGATATAGTCCCCATATTTAAGATAAATTGTATATATTAGCCACATTTTACAACCAAATTGGTTGTAATTTGGTACAGAGAGTTCTCAATGGATACCAAATATCCATGCAGAATTTATCGACGTAAATCCACGTTTTGTGGTAGCCCCCATATAAAAGTATCCCTTTTTGAGTATTTCGGAATCCAAATATTGGCTATAAACTCATTACCTGGCGAAACACTTGACGCAGGCTGCTAAAATATTGCTTAAATGTTTTACATAACAAAAATAATATTGTATGAAAAATGGGGTACCTGGGTACATGTTTAAAATAGCCCCATGTAAGGGTACCCGACTATTTGATGGCCCAACCATTGAAATGACATGGAAAAAACTAAAAATCCTCAAATGATTTTAATTTGTTGACGGAAAAACCAGTAAGGAAAGGTCAAAAGTTGACGAGGCCGACTATATGATACCCTTTACCACAGACATAGCACATTTGTAGAACCGTTGAGATGGAACCGGGCGAAATTAAATTTGTGGTGTACAATTTGAATGAAATCGATAATAATTATGTATGGGATGTAATCTGGACCTAATTGAGCATCCGTGGAATACACCATTTGATAAGATACAGCAGAGTACGATGACCGCAATTTTATCTCGCTAGTAGAAACCATTATTATATTGATATTCTCAGGGTGTACAAACTGCAAAACAAAATGGTCATTATATGTCTACGTCTTATATATTAGAGTGGCGCCCAATTTAAGGTCGCCCATTTCGAATAATTTGATATTTATACCCTACACAACTGTGTTGTCAGGGTATTATAGCATTGTGCAGCCCCAAAAGTTTGTAACGCCGCGAAATATTGGTCCTAGACCCACCTTTAAGTATACCGATCGTCATATCTCGACAAGCTGAGTCGATCTAGACATGTGTGTCCGTCCGTCCGTCTGTCCATTATAATTTGTAAACACGATACAGGCCACAGTTATGGACCAATCTTCACGAAATTTTGCATGTAGGATGGGTTCTGGCCAATGAAGACCCCTATTTTGGGAAAGATCGGTTCATATTTAGTGGATGAAATGGACCAAATACTAAATTTTTGTCGGTTTTTCTGGTCGCTCCAGAGGCCGCAATTATGGCCCAAACATCCAAACATAATTACATGTAGAAGGTGATTGGGCCAAAGAATAATCATGCCAGTTTTGATAAAGATCGGTCAATATTGAGCGGGTCAAATGGACCCTGACTTTTGTGTGAAAAATGACAAAAATTGTATTCTATAGCGTATATATTTGCCTCTGAAGGACATAGAGCCGAGAAGTTGATAGTATATCCAAGGGGAGTGGTTGACCTTTAAATTGATACCAATTATATTGTCGTATGTACTCGGATGTGGGAGTTACACTCAAATATGTACAGGTGCTTACGTATTCAGATATTATTTAGTAACCCATTACCAAATTAGAGAACGCAAATATAGCGCTGATCGCTTTGAAAATATTCATGAAGTTCCAGTTGTGGTCAAGGACAACGCTTATAAACTTAATTTTTTTCGAGTCGAATATAATCCGAACATCACAACACAACCCACCGTGAAGGGAATCTGGACAAGTAATTAGAAGGGCTTTACTGAATATTCGAAAATGCAAGGAAAAGGTTCTGTTGACCTCTAATCGGGCAAAAGGATGCAATATCACGAGTAAACATCGGAGTAAACTTCCGCAGAAAGTTAGAATTCCGTGGTAGTTGTGTAGGGTATCGTATGGTCGGCCCCGTCCGACTATACTGCTCCGCTCACTGGTTCCATTCTTATTTTATTATTTTCCGAACTTTTTAGTCGATTTAGATGTAGCTTGATATTTTAGCAGAAAATATTCAATAAAGTTCCACATTGTCACACAATTCCCATCTAACGGTCGATCTCGGTTTTAGGAATTCTCAGATTATAGACACATTTTCCAATAAATCGAACATGAATTTATAATTTACGGTTTAATATAAATCCTCACAAAAAGTATAATATTGACATCTGTTTTTGGTCGAAGCACACATTCCGTGAAAATATGTGGACCTCTGCAGAAATTCGTGCACCCTTTTATTTCATACATCTCGAAATATTTATAACCATCCGATTTCTATTCGTTATTAGTAGAAATTTCTTAAATAATATAGTAATGTCTTCCGATTTGGGAAGATTTAGAATATAGTGCTGAAATATTGTACGGTCCATGTTTTATTATTGGTCCAATATTGTCTATATTTTGGAGATTTGGGCAATTTTTTATGCTGAATCATATTCTATTTTATATTTCTCTTCGTTTCGGGAGAGCCCGCGAATAAATCGGAATGTAAATCAAAAAACTTTCGAAGATGGACTATATAGGAGTTGTTCCCACAGAACGGTATCCCGATTCGAAGGTTTTATACATATTTTACAACCGAATCTGCCGCAAGTTTTCATTTGCAGTTTAAGTAAGTAAGAAACATAAAAAATCGTAATTGACCCTGTATATTGTATGGCCCCTAGATACGGTACTTTCCGACACTTTTCCCAACCAAATGGATGCTAATTTCAAATGTTGGTGTTCCATTCGATAGCAAATCTCCCCACCAAAAATAATTTAAATGGACCCACTTTTGGGTATTTTCATAAATTCTCTATATTTTTAGTGTTTGGGGCACATTTCCACCTGATATGTCTAATTTTTTTATATCCTCCCCCATAGTATGGAGGGTATATTAATTTTCTTTTTCCGTTTGTAACTCATCGAACTAATTCTTGATCAGCGTAAAATTCTATGGCGATTTAGCCATGTCCGTCTGTCTGCTGTAATAACTCCAGCCTCTAAACGAATTGAGATAGATCGCCCAAAATTACATAGAGCCGTCTTTTGTCTGCATGCAGGTCAACTTCGATGGTTATATATAAGGCTAACTCCTATTTTCGGTATTTTGGTGTTCATCTGAATTCCGCGTTTTCAACTGAATTCCTTGAAATTTGGTACATTGGCTTCTTATTGGGTACCAAATTTCCCCACTAAAATTATAAATATAGGTCCAATTTTTCTGATTGCTTATATATAAGGATACCCTGTCTCAAAAGGAACATGCGAGTTTTATTTCCAACTTAGAACCGGATAGTTGAAATTACAGCTCCATGTTTGGTTAATATTCCAATCAATTGTATTATATTTTTATTCATTGTGCACCAAATTTTCTTTCAGTGTAGTTAATTTCCATTCTCATTGTAACGTGCCACTACAAAAACTCATCCCTGGCTGGTTGATTTATTATTTCTGATTTTTTGTTCACCAACACAGCTTTCCCGCCTTTTTTCAAGTGTGTCAGATTTTTTTAAGGGTGGAAAGAAACAAACAACCAACAATAAGCTTAAGAAATGTGCTTGCAACATTCACATACGTTTTGTTGGCTACAGTACATGGCCGTCATCGGTTAGGGTCAATAACAGTTCTGACAAATCAAGTTATAACTATGTATGAAATGAAAAAAAAATGTTAGATACCATAAACTTGGTCTACAAGTTCGGCATAAAACGAATGCAAGAAACACAAAAACAACAAAAAACGTTTTCACGTCACGTACAAAACCAGTTTGAATACAAGAAAACAACAGCAACAACATATTTTAGAAACGAGCGAGCCTCCAAAAAGCTAAACCCCATTGGAGCAAGTTGTGTGTCGAACATCATCGACCGCCATTTCAAACAGAATTTAACGTACACGAAGTAACGTGCACGAACCAACCAACAACACAAGGAAGGTAGGCATCAACAAAACATAACAATCATACCGCACAAGCCAAACAAACCGGTTGTTGTGTTCACTTCCAACCACTTAACGTATCCAACCACTTGCCGGTGGTTTGAAGTAGAAAAAAAGTTCTGCTGTTCGTTCCAGTGTTTCAAATAACATTTCAGTGTTGAAAACGGCGGAACGCTTTGCAGTAGTGCTCCTGTATAGGTACGGTAAAAAATATATCGGTTCATCTCACAAAAAATTATATTTTTGGTTGTTCCACGACGCTTCCGTTGGAGGCATTTTTTCTGTGCGTGTGTAAATTCTAAAGTGAGCTAGCGGCATACAGCATTTACTGTATTTAAAACAAATAAAAGCAATTTCAAAGAAGCATTTGAAAAAATACCTCTCAGGTATTATTTAAGTGAAAAAAAATGAAAATAACCTTAAAGAAACGTTGCTCGTGTCTAATTTAAATAAACGTGAATTTCAATGTGGATTCTTAAAGATCAAAAAAATCATGATATCAAAACAAAATCATAAAACAGCCAGCTGTATTTGGAAATTGAATAAAAAATTAACCCACAAATATAACAATTTCATGAATCGTGTGACTCTGTGTTTATAATTAGCATATCTTCGATCCGAATTTGATGTTACTACCTCACCTTTATTACTGAAAATCAAAATAATCATTTCTATCTTAATTTATGTTTATTGCTCTTATGCAAATTTGCAATGGTGTTATTGTTCCCTAATGAAGTGCCAAACAAATTTAAACAGTTTTCAAATTTAAAATCAATATTTAATTTAATTTTTGTTTATACAAAATGTGTATTTTTATTAGCCAATTCTAAGCGGGAATTTTTAATGATCTGTGGAAAAAAGTTTGCAGAATATTGAAATCAGAATGTATGGCAATTTTATGAAATAGGTAACATCAACTATTTAGTCAAGGGTACCAAGACCCATGATAACAATTCGATTTCAATTAACGAATTTTGTCCAAATTTGGAACGAAACTCTACATAAGTTTCCTATTCTAAAGGCGAATTCGTATAGAATTCCGAATTTTTTCTAAAAAATCGTAAGGAACATTCGAGTTTATTTCCGAATTGTCAAAAAAAAAAAAAAAAATTGTAAACCAACTCGGGTGACAAAATGGAATATGTAAAGGTATTTTCGATTTTCTGCACAATTTCGGATAAAACTCTAAACATTCGAAAATGGACAGATAATAGGAAAATTTACGGTTCCTTGTCCGACGGTGTTGATTTTTTTTGATTTTTAAAAAAGAACCAAGGAAATAGGTACTAAAACATAAAGTTTGACTTATTGGGCAAACTTGTTTACCCACCAAGGTCCCGGAATACCAAATTATAGTCACTTCCTAATCTTAGAATATATTTATAACCAGTGAGCGGAGCAGTATAGTCGGACGGGGCCGACCATACGATACCCTACACAACTACCACGGAACTCAAACTTTCTGCGGATGTTTATTTCGAGCCTGGACAATATTTCGTGATATTTGCACCCTCTTGCCCGATTAGAGATAAACAGCACCTCTTCCTCACACTGACATATTTTCCGAATATTACGAGTATTCAGTACAGCTATTGTCCAGATTCACTTCACCGTGGGTTGTGTTATGATGTTCGGCATTCATTTGTGGTCTATCGATCGATCGAGTATTATCTATTCATAACCGAAAATTATAGGCGTTGTCCTTGACCATAACTGGAACCTCATGGAACATTTCAAAGCGATCAGCGCTATAGTTCCGCTCTCTAGAGTGATAATGGGTTACTAAATAATATACGAATACGGAAATACCTGTAAATATTTAGGTGTAACTTCCACATCCGAGAACATACAGCAATATAATTTGTATTAATTTAAAGGTCAACCACTCCTCTTGGATATAATATTAACTTCTCGGGGTAAATATATACGCTATAGAATACAAATTTTGCAATTGTTCACACAAAAGTCAGGGTCCATTTGACCCGCTAAATATTGACCGATCTTTATCAAAACAGGTATGCTTATTCTTTGGCCCGATCCCCTACTCCATGCAAAATTTCATGATGTTCGGGCCATTATTGCGGCCTCTGGAGCGACCAGAAAGACGAACGAAAATTTAGTATTTGGTCCATTTCATCCACTAAATATGAACCGATCTTTCCCAAAATAGGGGTCTTCATTGGCCAGAACCCATCCTACATGCAAAATTTCGTGAAGATTGGTCCATAACTGTGGCCTGTATCGTGTTTACAAATTATAATGGACAGACGGACGGACGGACACACATGTCTAGATCGACTCAGCTAGTCGAGATATGATGATCGGTATACTTAAATGTGGGTCTAGGAACAATATTTCACGGCGTTACAAACTCTTGGGGCTGCACAAAGCTATAATACCCTGACAACATAGTTGTGTACAGAGATGGCCTGTCAGAAACAGTGACGTAAATGACATACATTTCCGACGTATAATACATACGTCAGAAACGTCGGAAACCTACCTAAATCCATTAGGTTTTGGACAAAATAGCTATTTCCATTAATCAATTTGGGAATTACGCATGTTTTACTCAAATCGGTATAAAATTTCAAAATTTTCTTCTCAAAAAAATTGAGAAATTTGTATCAGTTCTAGTAAGGAATAGTCAGATATACGTAAAAATAATATATATTCTTGAAAATAACTGTATATGCTGATAATACACTGCGTATCATAACTATAGACGCACCCTTAATTCAATTGGTATGTTAGTTGACAAATAAAATGGACCCATTAAGTTATTGTTCACAATAAAACGATCAAAAACACATATTATTCAACAAAAATAATTAATTTATTCTTTATGGTTTCGCCGAATGCTGCACTTTCAAAATTGCTAGTGTTGCATAACTATAGACGCACTTCTACAAAATTAGAAAAATTTATTTTTAAAACTTAAATAAAATAAAATAACTTTTATAAATAATGGGTAGGGCCTCCCTTATTTTGAATAAGTTCAAAAATTTTATCCATCACACTGTTGATCAAAATTATTCGCAAGTCTTCATCGATTGACCGCCATTCATCGATAATCACTTCTTGGAAATAAAATAATGTTTGGTATTGGAGGTTTTCTGCATAGACACGATGAGTCAAGATTCCACACATGTTCTCGATCGGATTCTGGTCGGAAATTTTAATATTTTTCGATTTTAACCATACTTGAGTATGGCGACTTTTATGAACTGGTGCGTTGTTCTGCTAAAAAACGAGTCCTTGATTGTTGCTGCTTTCCCAAAATGTCAATAATTTGTCTTCCAAGACTTGAACGTACTCCATTGAATTCATCCGACAACATGGAAATGTCAGGGAGTATTATTGGAATTCTGAAATGTCTTTGCATACTCTCGAAGAATTTGTAGTTTTATTGGCCGAGCTTAGATTGGGAGTCATTCCAGGCTGGAAGCCTGTTAAAGTCTATAATTTTCTGTAAACATACACAATCTACGATCTAGTTTAATGGCATAGTCCCAATATAAAGATCTCGGAATAGTCGTATAAAGTATCTCCCGATCTTCTTTAGTTTAAGCAATTTGTTTTGTTGTTGTTTTTATAAAATCTAATTGTTTTGCGACTCATGTAATGTTGATGAACTGTAGAATTTTTGAGATAAAATTCGGCCATGTCTACTTATCTTTAATTTCAGAAAAATAATCTGCAATGATGATAAAAAATACGGTAAACATAGAAGTCGTTATCACTGGCCGAGTATTTATGATAAATAGTATTTAAATTTTGAATATATGATAAAATTTCAAAAAATAACAAGACATATATGATTGAGATGAGACATATCTAAATTTCATTTTAACACTAGATTTCCGAAGGCTGTCATTTTGACCGTTTTTCAATTTCAGGCACAAAAACAACTGTGTATATAATGACACAGCTTTTTAAAATTTGGTGACTTTTTTATAATAAATGTAATTCTATGTGGTACAAAAAGTCACCAAATTAAAAAAAAAATTTCATTATATGCACAGTTGTTTTTGTACTTGAAATTGAAAAACGGTCAAAATGACCGCCTTCGGCAATCTAGTCTTAAACTAAATACACCTTATTCCCTCTGTATTCACATTTTATGATATGGATTATATATAAAATTTATCAAATTCTCTGCAATTTGACATTTTGAATGTCTGTTAAATATAAAAAAAAATCTCACAGAAAATTCCCCTTATATTTCGGTATGTTAAGGTTCCTGGACCTGCTTTCCAACAAAAGTGTCTATAATTCGATATTTAATTTTTTTCATAAACAAACTACCAACAGAAAATTGACAATTGGCATAGTTAGTTGAAACATCAAAACACATTTTCCAACTGAAGAGGACTATATTTCTATTTGTTTTGATTCAAGCCCCGGGTTTTCCGAATTACTTGTTATTAAGTGTATATTTAATTTCAATACACTTGTATTTTGTTTTATTATGTACTAGCCGGCCCGGCAAACGTTGTCTTGCATAGCAATATTGTTGATGTATAATTCACATAACGATAGCCCAATATTAAGTTATCTTTAAGATAGTGCTCTGAAATTTGCACATACATTGAAATTGCGCAGAAAGTGTCCTTAACAAATATTATCAATATTGGCCCATGTTTCGGTGTACCATATAATGGTACCCTAAACATTCGGTATTTTCAAGATCTTGCGCACGGTTTTCAACAGAATTGCTTTTAGTTTAATATAGGGGATACTTATTGAACAAAAAATCTCACTACATAAAATTATCAATACTGGGCCAAGTATCCAGGTTACCCCTTAATATTCGGTATTTGACTGCAATTTTACATTTTGGATGATCATTGAGTAGAAAATGTTCCTAACAAAATTTACCCAAGCTTCCGAAAAGCCTCCATATAATGTAAATCCACATTATATCCACATTATATGTCTCCATTCCCATTGTTGTAGTTAAAATACTTCATTCCGGGATATTGGGGGGAGACACATTTTTACGACAAAGTATCTACTTTGGTCCGAGTTTTGATATAGCATTTATATAGCATAATACCCCATTTAATATAAAGTATTATAAAGACATTGATCGAATTTCCTAATAGAGTTGGCATAACGAGTTCCTGTGAATAAAAAACATCTTTCCTGGAACGTTAAAAAACACCATAATTATTACCAGTTCAATTTTCGGTATGTTGAATTTCTTACTCCCGTTTTCCAACCTCAGTGTTATCGGTAGCATGTTCAGTACGAATGGGTAATATCGGACGGTGGTTTTCGTATAACCTTCAAGTCGCTACGTCATCGCTAATTTTAATAAAATTGCATATTTTTTGTCTGTTGTTCTCTTTCCAGCTGAACTTAATGATAGGTTTTAGCTAAGAAGATATCTCGTATATTACACTGTGATAAACATTTTTTGTGTCGGATATATGCGAAGTGTTCTGTTTATAAGTTCAAAGATATTGAACAACGATTAGGCTTATAACCGCCTGATTTGATATTTCCCGTGGCATTTTCCTATTATTATTATTTTCCAACAAATTAATCAAGGGCATGGATCTTAGAATCAAAATACCCTGAATGGACACGAACTCGATTCAGAATCTTTTCTGATTTTCCATCCTTGCATTAGTTCCAAAATGTACTTGCATTCTATGGACGACCTAAGTCAGGTCGTCTTCTCCTCGGCATCTTAACTTTATTAATTAATGACAAAATTACGCGTTTACAGAACAATAGTGTAACTATCACAAAGTCACTATCTCAACGGATCACAAAAGTAAAGAAAGTTATCGCGCACGTATCGGTAATCGAAACTTAATCCTTTCAGAAACTTGATTTGTGACAAAACTTAAAATTTATCAAACTTAAAAAAAAAATTCTGACAAAAAAAGTAAATTGAATGTATGAATCTACATTTTATTTAGTATACATTTGTGTGGGAAATATAAAAGTCAGTTTTTTAGAGATTTCCCGGCATTTATTCGATCTTTTCTCACCTTTTAAACCTTCCCGGAAGGTCCACGAACCAGCGTTCGAAAATAAACATTATGGTACCGTTCCATAGTGTTCTGTACCGTACCAAGGTGGATAGGTACACTAAAATAACGTACTGTACACAAACACTAAAAATATTTTTAGCGTTACTGTTCCGGAGCACAACGAAAATCTTAGCGTACCTGCTGCGGTACACTAAAAAATCGTAGTGTACCGACAGCGGTACACTAAAAATCGTAGTGTACCGACTGCGGTACATTAAAAATCGTTGTGTTCCTCTGGACGGAACACTAAAAATGTTAGTGTTCCGCTTATCGGAACACTAAAAATCTTAGTGTTCCACTTGCCGGAACACTAAAAATCGTAGTGTTCCGGCAGTGGTACACCAAAAATCGTAGTGTTCCACTGGTCGGAACAATACAAATCGTAGCGTTCCACGTTACACGTCTGTTTTTTATGAGGTAAAATGAGATCAAATAATAAAAAAAAATAATACTGAATATAAGTTTACTTGCAATTAAAAAAGTGAAAATGTCCATTTGAAATAGGTATTTTGGCCAGTTTTTGTGACAAAATTATACAGCTTTGGATAAAATTTTCATTAATTTACACAACGAACATATTTTCCATAATATTGGGAGATCTCCTTGTAAAATGCTAGTACGAAATTTGTTTCTTAAAACAAGTATACCTGCATCCATCTATGATTCATACTTTTAGGAAATTTTAGCAAAAATATTCAAAATTTGGTGATTGTCACACAATCAACATAATTATTACCTGCTTATTCATTAAAAGAAGTGTACAAATTACGCGGGTATGAAAAAAATATTTTTATGATTTTGGGATAAATGTTACAAAACCACATATTCTTTATGATTTTTGCACAGGTAGTCTTATGCAATACATTTTTCCGATCAGCGCAATCGATTATCAGCGAAAATGTAATCCAATGGAATTTTCAGTTGCGAGTTGGCATCAGATTGAATTTTCACTCGACGACCTTTTTTAGTTATAAAATATTTATTATTTTAAACTGTAGATGCTAATAAAATATTACTAATTTTTAATAAAATATAAACAAATACAAATTTAACAAGTTTTCTATTTATTAAATCTATTGAAAAAAATATATAAATTTTATTCATACAAAAAATAAAATATAATTAATACATCTTTTTGTGTTCCGACAAATGGAACACTACGATTTTAAGTGTTCCGCCAAGTGGAACACTACGATTTTTAGTGTTCCGCCAAATGGAACACTACGATTTTTAGTGTTCCGGCCAGTGGAACACTACGATTTTTAGTGTTCCGACCGCGGTTCGCTACGGTTTTTTAGTGTTCCGACAGCGGTACACTATGATTTTTAATTTCGTTGTGCTCCGGAACAGTAACACTAAAATATTTTTTAATGTTTGTGTACCGGAACACTAACGCTAAAAATTTTTTAGTGTTTGTGTTCCTGGTACGGTACACTACGATAGTGTACCGTTTTTTTGCGAACACTGCCACGAACATTTCAAGACTAAGATAAGAAAAATCCGTTCAGCCGTTCTCGAGTTTTAGCGAGACTAACGAACAGCAATTCATTTATATATATATATATATATATATATAGATATATAGATTAAATTTGAAAGAAATAAATCATATTTGTACATAAATAACTCTTCTTTAACTTTTCTGTTCCCTTACACCATGACATATTTTGTTTTATTTTATTATTATTATTTCGCATACGCTTCTACTTACCAGCAGTAAATGAATCACACGCAACCCCTCATAAACTCCCACACATATTTGACCAAAAGGAATTACATAAATGTTAGAATTAGTAATTCTACAAAGGCTAACGCAATATCCTTGACCTTAATTTACGCCAAAATAAAGTCAACGTTTTTTGTTTGTGCCATCATTACTTATGAAAGCAGGACAAAGAAAAACAACAAAATACGACACGTTATTCGTCTCATTCGTTACATACATACGTACAATAGCCGGCTAGTTTTTTTCATATTTTTGTTTTTCTATTTTGAAAAACGAATGGAAAAAGAAGAATGGAAAGTTGCCAGTTTTATTTTAGGAATTTGTCGCCATTTGACGTGTCTAATAATAAGACAGGGGGAAAAAGGAAAACAACTTTTCACAACAACGACAAACTGTTAATTTTGGTATTCTGTCAGTTAATCACATGGTTTTATGGAGGGTTGTACGCTAAATGTCGGTTGTTGTGGTCAAAGAGTTTAAATGCCGATACACTGCTTTTCACGTCTGAGGGTTCGTATAAGAAATATCGTTTAGAAATATTGATAATATGTTACATAATTATTAACATATATACATACGAAGTATATTTAAAAGTCCCGGCTTTTTGTATTACAGACCAATTTTTACTTTACTTTACTTTTTGACCTGAAAATCATAGACGTTACAAATTAAAGGAATTCTGGTAGGCGAATGGGAACGTACTTTTTTATGTGAAAAATTAGAAAAAATACCAGAAGACCTTAATCTTTGTGCTTTTGTAGAAATGAAACAAATCGATTTAAATATGTCCATATTTTTCAAAAAGAGTATAGGTCAATATTATAATTCAATTCTTATAAAACTTGGAACAACTTATTTAATACATCGGGTCTATACATATGTGAAAATTTGTTTCTATAGAAAAAAATTATCGACCCCCTTGAATCTATTTTCTATGAGTTAAATCAGAAGGCACTGCTTTGGAGGAGGTGTTTGGATATAAGAAGACAAAAATTGACAACTCCCACATCAAGTTAGCATCATCCCTCTATATAGATTGAACCTAGAGATAAATAAATTTCTTCTTGTGAAATTAACTTTGGACTATGGTAGTGCCTAATACTGATTATGTGGTCGCACTTATAATTGTTATGTTCTTACCAACAATGTCAGGCATTATGTACTTGTCAGAGTGGCGCAACACAATGGGATAAATCCCAAAATGACAGAACACTTCTGTCCGAATTAAGCAGTGTGCAAAAATCATCATCGCTTCCAAGTTTAGACGCCTCTAGAATCACATACACACTGATTTGTTAGTTCAGTTTCAGGCAAACAGAAGTGCAATGAGACAGAATGAAATTGGATCCTCTCATTCTGTTCTTCAATTCTAAGATTAAGGATGACACATATGCAGGAGTTTTCAGTTTACATGGGAAAAGACAAAAATAACGGCAACTAATCGAGTAAGATGGCGTTGCTTTGTGGAAACCCTATGCTCACAAGAGGAGTAACAGGAAAAAGCATGAGGTATACATTTAAAATATCTATAATCGTTCGGGAGCTTGATAGTAAACACCCAATAAGACCCACATAAGCGCAGATTCGGACAAAAACTAGCACATATCTAGCGTTATATTAAATATTGCGGGCTATAACGTGATTTTACCGTTGAGACAGGCATGCATAAATGAGGTTTCCGACAATTATTTCGAGGTGTTGCAAACGGAGTGATTAATGTCCACTTTGTATATCCTGCATCGTCAAACAGATATTTCAGATATTTCTCGGTTTCAAAAAATTAAATTTGGTTTTTTGACTTAATTCGAATGTAGACTAATTCAAAAACGTCTCTATAAAATTTCAAATGAAAATCTCAACAACTTTTGAAGATATAGCCGATTTATTGTGTCAGCATCAAACGATGGCAAGTGCTTCTTAAACTTTAAACATGTTTTTCTCGAAACCGTGTTTTTACGGATGGCTGGCACGATAACTCAAAAACATAGCTATCGTATGAACAAGGATAAATCCAATTGGTCACGATTTTCCTATTTGCCAGCTTGATTTTTGGTCGAAAATACATTTTCCACCAAAATATTTCAAAAGTCGGTAATTTTTTTGATTTTTGTGCGATGTCTGGACCATTTTAAGTATTTATACCCTACACAACTATGTTGTCAGGTTATTATATCTTTCTGCAGCACCAAGAGTTTGTAACGCCTCGAAATATTGGTCCACCTTTAAATATATCGATCGTCATATCTCGACTTGCTGTGTCAATCTAGACATATGTGTCCGTCCATTATAATTTTTAAACACAATACAGACCACAGTTATGGACAAATCTTCACGAAATTTTGCATGTAGGATGAGTTCTGTCCAATGAACCCCTATTGTTTTTGTAAATGGACCAAATATTTAATTTTTGTCGGTTTTTCTGGTCGCTCCAGAGGCCGCAATTATGGCCCAAAAATCGCGAATTTTTACATGGAGGAGGGAATCAGGCCAAATAATAAGCATGCCTAATTTGATAAAGATCGGTTAATATTTAGCTGGGTGGAAACTAACAAAATTTGTATTGTATAGCGTATATATTTACCCCTGAAGGACATAGACCCGAGAAGTAGATAATATATCCAAGAGGAGTGGTTGACATTTAAATTAATATCAATTATATTGTCGTATGTGCTCGGATGTGGAAGATACACTTAAATATTTACATGTACTTACGTATTCATATATTATTGAGTAACCCCTTATCACACTAGAGGGCGGAAATATAGCGCTGATCGCTTTGAAATTTTCTATGAGGATCCAGGTATGGTCAAGGACAACGCCTATAATTTTCTGTGATGATCAGATAATAATATTGGGATGAAGTGGACGGAAAACTTAATGTTTTATGTTTTTTCGAGTCACAATTGCCACAATTGAAAGCCGAACATCACAACACAACCCATGGTGAACGGAATCTGGACAATTTATTTGAAGAGCTGTACTGAATATTAGTAATATTCGGAAAATATTTCAGTGTAAGGAAGAGGTGCTGTTGACCTCTAATAGGGCAATAGGGTGGAACTACCACGAAATATTGCACAGGCACGGAATAAAAATCCGTAGAAAGTTAGAGTTCCGTGGTAGTTGTGTAGGGTATCGTAAATCGGAGAAATGTTTGGAAGTTGACCGGCTGTTAGAAGTCGTAACATCGCCCAGGAGCTAAAAATCGACCATAACTGTTTTAAACCATTTATATAAAAAATTGACTTATTTTTCCCCAACCTAATATATATATATCTTCCTGATTAGCAGGAAATTTCGAATCAATTCTACTTGCATACGTTTAGGTTTAAACCAATGGGTTATATTATAAACCCTATGCATATTATAAACCCTATGCAACCCTGAAGCCAACTGGCCCTAATATAGTCGTTCGACATTAATCCTGTTGGATTATATATTTGGGTTTTTTTATTTTATGATCCCACTGCTATTATTTTTATATAAACCTATTTTGAAGGATGTAGATCTAGCCGAGGATTTCTTAATTTTTGTAAAATACATTTTTTAATAAGCTTTCTCTATTATTCATTAACTATTTATATTTCGAGGTTCTTTAATTGTTTGTAAAGGTAAATTTATAACAATCTTTATCTTTAATCCTAATCCAATCCCGTTAGTTATAAATCGATCAATTAAGCTTCGTAAAAATATACTAAACTCCATTACCATCGTCAATCCAAAAGAAACAATACACAGTTCATCTAATTGATTTTCAGGTTAAAATAAAAACCAAAAACAAAAAACTTATACTGTAACTATATTGTACGTATACATACATACATTTATTTAGGTCATCAATTGTGTTTATAATACAAATAGACAATGAAATATATGTATACACATTAGACAAGAAAATCAAAATATTCCCTATGGCTATAAAATAGTATACGATATGTATGAGTATTAATAAAGTAAAAAAATGACGACGAAAATGTGTGGCACTAACCAATAACAAAAACTACAAAAAAATCTACCCTTTCATTTTATAAAACAAAAGAAGAAATATAACAACAACATACATCATGGCGTTCATATTTCTTACCAAACAAAACAAAATAACACAAACCTTATTACCAAAGTTCATTAAAATTTGTTACTTACTTTTACTTCTTTGAATGCTGTATGATATTCTTATTGTTGTTGCTATTGTTATTCTTCTTTTCGTATGAAAAGGTAATGATCTGTAACAATGGTTCCAAAAAATAATACTAAATACTCTGAACATTACCTTTCACATTTTCTAAGCTGTTTCATTTGGTTTGAGGTTTGGCAGAGAGTGAACGAGTACATACATTTACCAATTACAGTGATTTTTCTGATTTGAAATTATGTTGGTATTTCAGTTTGTTTGCTTCACTTGAAATTATTAACAAGAAATAGTTTGTAGGAAAACACACAGTTAGTTATTATAAGTGATGCTTATGAAAAAAAAAACACACACACACACCGCTTATTATATCTGCCACAAATCTATTTCCAATTAAAATTTAACGTTCATGCCATGACAATTACAGTGGCAAACAATACTGTGTTTAAGGTGGTCATTAGTTGGCTATTTTTTGTTGGCTAATAAAGTGTGGAAATCGAAATTAAAAATAGTCAAATTCTTGCTTTTAAGGTAAGTAATTTGACATCGCTGGTGCATGTAGGATTTGACGTAATTGTTCTTACAGTTCTAACAAAATATTAGTTTGGAGAAAAAGAAATCCATTATTTTTATATTAACTATAGGACCTTATTTAACATGCCTCGGAATATCCAATTTGGGCCAAATATACACCGTTTTGTTGTATGATTTGTTGCCATTTTAAAGGTAACTTCATAATTCCACTCTCAGAGAAGTCCTTCTCTCTATTTGCAAAATACTCTAGTAGTCGATTTTCTCAATCCTCCTTAGATACAAATTTTTTATCATTCAAGAAATTTTGCAATGCAAGAAAAAGATGATAATCGCTTGGTGCCAAGTCCGGACTGTATGACGGATGCATTACAACTTCCCAACCAAGCTCCCTAAGTTTCTCCGATCATTTCTCCGATTTTATTGAAATTTTCGACGACCGGCCTACCTGTGCAAGGTGCATCTTTCACATCAAAAATTCCTGACCGGAATCTACGAAACCAAAATTGCACATAATTGGCTGTTACAATATCGGAACCATAAACACGCTTCACAATTTTAGCCGCTTGGTTTGCATTTTCGACTACACAACTATTTTGTTAGGTATTATAGCACCAAGAGTTTGTAACAACGCGAAATATTGGTCCTAGACCCAACTTTAAGTATACCGATCGTCATATTTCGACTAGCTGACTCAATCTAGACATTTGTGTCCGTCCGTCCAGTATAATTTGTAAAAACGATACAGGTCACAGTTATAGACCAATTATAGACCATTCTGGCCAATGAAGACCCCTATTGTTGTTGGTAAAGATCGGTTAATATTTGGACCAAAACCTTTATTTTTGTCGATTTTCTGATCGCTCTAGAGGCCATAATTATGGCCCAAACATCTCGTTTTTACATGCAGAAGATCGGACCAAAGAATAAGCATGCCTGTTTTGATAAAGATCGGTCAATATTTAGCGGTTCAAATGGACCCTGACTTTTGTGTGAAAAATTACAAATTTTGTATTCTATGGCATATATATTCACTCCTGAAGAATATAGACCCGAAATGTTGATAGTATATCGAAGAGGAGTGGTTGACAATTAAATTGATACCACATATATTGTCGTAAGTACTCAGATGAGGAAGTTACACGTAAATATTTACTGGTTCTTACGTACTAAGATGTTACTTAGTAACCCATTACCACACTGAAGGGCGGAAATATAGAGCTGGTCGCTATGAATTGTTCCATGAGGTTCCAGTAGTGGTGAAGGACAACAACTATAATTTTCGGTGATGATCAGATAATAATTTTGGGATGAAGTAGACCGAAAACTTTTCTTTCTAGTCGATCTATAGGCCACAATTAAAACCCGAACATCACAACACAAATCACGGTCAAGGGAATCAGGACAAGTAATTAGAAGGACTGAAATGAATATTAGTAATATTCGGAAAATATGTCAGTGTAAGGAAGTGGTGCTGTTGACCTCTAATCGGGCAAGAGGGTGGAACTATCACGAAATTTTGCCAGGCTCGGAATAAAAATCCGCAGAAAGTTCGATTTCCGTGATAGTTGTGTAGGGTATCGTATGGTCGGCCCCGTCCGACTATACTGCTCCGCTCACTGGTTTAACATACCTCGGAATATCCAATTTGGGCTAAATATGCACCGTTTTGTTGTATGATTTGTTGCCATTTACTTCATAATTCCACTCTCAGAGAAGTCCTTCTCTCTATTTGCAAAATACTCTAGTTGTTGATTTTTTAGATACCAATTTTTTATCATTAAAGAAATTTTGCAATGCAAGAAAAATATGATAATCGCTTGGTACCACGTCCGGACTGTATGGCGGATGCATTAAAACCTTCCAACCAAACTCCCGAAGTTTCTTCGATCATTTCTTCGATTTTATCGACATTTTCGACGGCTACCGGTCTACATGTGCGAGGTGCATCTTTAGCATCAAAAATTCCTGAACGGAATCTACGAAACCAAAATTGCACATAATTGGCTGTTTGGTTTGCATTTTTGCCTTTGTCAAAGAAAAACTGTAAATGTACCGAATTTCCTCTTTGTCCACTTCCATTTTAACACCCTGTAACTCACAACTGAATGCACCAAACAAAAAACAGAAAAATACTTTTTTATTGCAAAATGTCACCCTTTCAACGAGCAAAAATCTGAAATTGTCTGATCGATACTTTAGGAGAAATCTATCAGTACAGCCATCTGCCGAAAAATTATGGATTTTTTTCCCCAACCTAATATTTCCAGTGAGTGGAACAGTATAGTCCAGTATGGTCCGATGGGACCGACCATATGATAGCCTACACAACTACCAAAGATATGTAGCAGATTAGCTGTCACCAGCTCATCTTTTTTACCCTGACATATTTTCCATACCTTGTTTTCCCGGTGTGAGCATTTATGCCAAAACGTGCATTTTTATATAGAAAGGACTTAGTTGATTTGACCCGCTGAATATTGACCGATCTTTATAACCTTCAAATTAGTTGGTCAGATTCCCTTCCCTGGATGTTGGGATGTGATGTTCGGCTTATAATTGTAGTCTAAAGATGGACTTGAAAAACACACAAAAATAAGTTTTCAGTCGATTTCATTCATTAAATATCATATGACCTTTACCTAAAGTTATAAGCATCGTCCTTGGCCATAACCATAACTTCATGTCAAATTTTAAAGCGATCGGCGCTATATTTCTGCGCTATAGTGTTGCAATGCTAATTCTAAGCAATATCAGAATATACCCTTGTAAATATTTGCGTATAACTTCCACATCCGAATACATACAACCACATAATTAGTATCAATTTAAAGGTAAACCACTCCTCTTGGCTATACCATCAACTGCTCATGTCTATATCCTTCGGGAATAAATATATACACCATAGAATACAAAATGTGTAGTTTTTCACACAAAAAACTGGGTCCACTTGAAATATTAACCGATTTTCATCAAAACAGTCAGACCTATTTCTCTGTGTACAATTTAGTGATTATCGGTTATAATTGTGGCTTCAGGGTACTATTTGGTACAGGGTATTATGTCTTTGTGCACTTTGTTTGTAACAGACAAAATTTCGTCCGATTAAAGACATATGGTGCACCAAAGTCCCTAAAAAACTTTCGATTTGCACGAAATTTTGCACAGCGTACTGGACTAAGAGTAGAATGATGTGTGATAAGTTTCGTGAAAATCGGTTCAGATTTAGATATAGCTCCAATATATATATTTTCGTCCGATTTAACGTAAATGGTGCACAAAAACCCTATATATTCTTCGATTTGCACGAAATTTAGCAAAGCGTACTAAATTAAGTCTAGAACGATGTGTGCTAAGTTTCGTGAAAATCGGTTCAGTTTTAGATATAGCTCCCATACATATTTTCGTCCGATTTTAGGTAAATAGTGCACCAAAGTCTCCATATATCCTTCGATTTTCAAGAAATTTGGCACAGCGTACTGAATTAAGTCTAGAACGATGTGTGTTAAATTTCGTGAAAATCGGTTCATGTTTAGACATAGTTCCCTATATATATATTCGTCCGATTTTCTGTAAATGGTGCACCAAAGTCCCCATATATCCCTCGATTTGCACGAAATTTGGATTTATAAGTAAACGAGAACTCAAAATGTGGCCGAATACACAAAACATAGTGAAACATGCGACAAATTTCGATGAAATCGGTTTAGATTTCGATATTTTGCTTTAAATTTATTGCTTCTTACAATGGGACAATATTATTGGTCTGTTCCCGTACTGCAAGAATCTACTACTTTTTACTACGATAACGAAGTTTCCTTTATGATATCGAAGAAAATAGTAAATTCTAGTAGATTCTTGCAGTACGGGAACAGACCAATAATATTGTCCCATTGTAAGAAGCAACCTTATATCTGACCAAAATTTAGTATAGGTTGCAGAATGACATGTTTAATTTCATGTTAATGGTCCTTCAAAAATGCGAAGGCTGTTAGGATTCCATCTGATGAATATGCCTAAAGTGGTGAAGGGTATCGTACCAGTAAGGAAATTCGGCCCCGTCCGACTTTCCTTACTGGATTTTACAATCGAATTAACTTGGCATTCCGCGATCTTGGAATACAAAAATATAATATTTGCAGTAAATTTTCGATTATGGTCCATATTTAACCAGAGCCTCCATAAAAAGTGTACCACCGATGTCTGCATTTTTAAGAATTTAGTCGCATTTTGCAAACGACGTGGGTGTAATTTGATATTAGCTGTTCTATAAGGTAAAAAATGTTTTAGAATTCGCTCCAATTGGCGATTTTTTCCGATAAAGTAGGTATAATTTACCATTTCGGGTACATGGAGTGCAAAAATCATATTTCCCAAAAATATAGGCTACACCTAATGTTGTCAATGCCTAAAATATATACAGTAGTCCTAATATTAAATTGGACCACCAGACTTTGCTGTTATTCTTATTAGTTGCTTCTGTTTCTATTGAAAAACAGTTAACCATGTATCTCTCATTATTTCTTTGGCAATGTAGTGCTCTAACTATGACTTCGTTAGATCATTTACAACTTAAATGAAAAATATTGTAATTTTCAAAATTTCAAAACAAACACAAATCGATTTCTAATGAGCAGTTTCTAAATTCATACTCAAGAACTAAAGAAATCACAAAAAAACTCAACAACAACTCTAAAAAGATAATTCTAAATGATTACATGGTTGCATTTGCAATATAATTAACAGTAATTAGGTGTAAACAAAAACAACAAAAAAACAACTGTAAAAAATTCAACTTTTTATACGCACTAATTATTTTTTAGTAATCAATCACAGTCAGACTTAAAACTCAGGCCACATCAACTGGGTGTTTTAATAATTATCGCCATTAACCGAAAGTCATAGTTGGGTGCATTAATATTTAGTTTGGGTTTTTTTTTCTTTGAAATGTCAAATATAAATGTTTAGGGTAGGTCAGTTTAAAAAATGAAACAACAAATCTGAATATTTGTTTGAAAACAAACAATTATTGACAATTTCGAGATAACGACTCAGTTTGCTGTTCACGAAAAAAAGTTCATTGTCTGTAGTGTTGATGGATTAAAGACGGCAACACAAGATTTCCTTTTTATCAGTTTGTTTGCTATAGCTGTCATCACAACAAAAACAACATCAGCAACACAGCGATGAAAACAAAAACAGCTTGATTTTATTACAGATCTTTGACATCTATGAGCAATTTTAAGCTGATAATGTTGGAATTAATGTCATTTAATGTGTGGTCTTGTTGTGACTGAAATCGGTGCGTTATAATCTGTAATTTTTGTGCAGTTATTTGTTTTTTTTTTTTGTACATGGCACGAGAATGCTATGCACTTTTTGTTATAAATAAATAAATTCATATGAATTCATATTTCCTGATTCCAATTGTTTTTTTTTTTCTTCTTTTTTTTCTTAATAATTTGTTATACAGAGTGATATTTGAAAATCCTTTCCCTTAAGGAAAATATACGCCATAGGTCAAGTTTTTAAACCTTGACACGGTTGAATTTAATTCGTAGATGCAATTTTGCAACAATATCAAAACACAACATATCAAGTAATACCTGATGAGCCGCTTAACCGAAGTTTTTATTGCAACTTCTATCATGTAGCTCATCTCGAAAAAGAAATACATACAAAAACATTTATAGGAATGATTTTTGGCCCTAAAAGGCATACAACTCGAGGAATACAGGGTGAGAGAGCAACCAACTTCACTCCAGTGACAGCTTTTATTGTTTACAAGCGTACAAGGCATTTTGGTAAGAATTTTCCAGAAAAAGTTATTCGTGATGGAACAGAAAGAAACCAGCAAGAAAAGTAGTAATGTCGGACGGGGACGACTATATGATACCCTTCACCACTTTGGGTATATTCAACAGATGGGATCCTAACAGACGTCGCATTTTCAAGGGCCATTAACATTAAAATAAACATGTCATTCTGCAACCTATACTAAATTTTGGTCAGATATAGAATTGCTTCTTAAAGCAAATTTAAAGCAAAATATCGAAATCTAAACAGATTTCATCGAAACTTGTCACATGTTCGGCCACATTTTGAGTTCTTCATTTACATAAAAATCCAAATTTCATGCAAATGGAAGGATATATAGGGACTTTGGGGCACCATTAACACAAAAACTGACGAAAATATATATGGGAGCTATATCCAAATCTGAACCGAATTTCACGAAATTTAAAACACATCGTTCTAGACTTAATTCAGAACGTAATGCCAAATTTCGTGCAAATTGAAGGATATATCGGGACTTTGGTGCACCATGTACATAAAATCGGACGAAACTATATATGGGAGCCATTTTCATGAAACTTAACACACATCTTTCTAGACTTAATCCAGTACGTTATGCCAAATTTCGTGCACTATTTACCTAAAATCGGACAAAAATATGTATGGGACCTATATCTAAATCTGAACCGATTTTCACGAAATTTAACACACATCGTTCTAGACTTAATTTAGTACGCTATGCCAAATTTCGTGCACATCGAAAGATATATAGGGACTTTGGTGCACTATTTACCTAAAATCGGACGAAAATATATATGGAAGCTATATCTAAATCTGAAACGATTTTCACGAAATTTAAGACACATCGTTCTAGGCTTAATTCAGAATGCTATGCCAAATTTTGTGGAAATCGAAGGATATATAGGGACTTTGGTGCACTATTTACCTAAAATCGGGCGAAAATATATATAGGAGCTATATCTAAATCCGAACCGAATTTCACGAAATTTAACACACATCGTTCTAGACTTAATTCATTACGCTGTGCCAAATTTCGTGCAAATCGAAGGATATATAGGGACTTTAGTGCACATTTACATAAAATCGGACGAAAATATATCTAAATCTGAACCGATTTTTCCCAATTGCAATAGGGTTCGTCCTTGGGCCAAATAAGTGAACTGTGCTAAGTTGCATCCAAATCGGATCACAAATGCGACTTGTACTTTGTTAACAAAAATACATGGACGGACGGACAGACGGACATTCATAAATCGACTTAAAAAGTGATTCTATGCATATTCTCAAAAGGAACCATGTGTCTATCTCGTTTCCTTTTGCCTGTTACAAAAATATGCACAAAGACATAATACCCTGTACCACAGTGTGGTGAAGGGTATAAATAGACTGAAAAGGGCTAAAGAGCATGGCCGAAAGTGGTGAACTGGCGAATCTGGTTTTCTTCGATGAGAAAACATTCGTTGTCTAGCAGTTTGTACACAAACAAAATGATCGTGTTTACTTGCCAAAGAGGTCAGCTGAAAATGTGAACTTTCGGTTGGCCACCAAAACTCAAGCGCCGGCCATGGTGATGGTGTGGGCCGCCATAACAGCCGATGGTAGCTCTTCGCTCGTATTAATAGAATATCATCAGAATAAATGTGAATATTATCGTGAATATATTCTGGAGGGTGTATTAAAGCCTTGGGCACGCAAACATTTTGGCCGCAGACCTTGGACATTCTAACAGGGCCATACTGAGTGCGATGGTAGACGCGCCACCCAAGAATGGTTACAAAATGAGGTTCATCGCTTCATTTCCAGCGCACAATGGCCACCAACATGTCCTGATACCAATCCATTGGACTATTGTGTCTGGAGTATTTTGGAAAGCAAGGTTGACACTAAAAAATACCAAAATGTCGATCACCTCAAGCAAGCGCTTCGCCGGGAATGGGCAAAAATACCGCAGAGCAACAATCGGGCTGCGTGTGATGGTTTCATTGGCCGTTTGAAGGCCATAATTCGCGCCAAAGGTGACCATTTCGAACATATCTAAACTTACTCTAAAATTTGACGCTATTTCCGACATTTTTGCTTTCATTCAATAAAATTTAAAAAAAAAAGTTTAAAAATTTCGGCGCTTGACTTTGTTGCAGTTTTATATCTCACCCTGTTCTTCTTCTATCTCCAGAACTTCTGTGTATTTTTCGACCTTATTTTCTTGAACCGTAAACAAAATACCACCAGACGAGATTTTTTGAAATCAAGATATTCTACAAAAATGTCGCTCATACGATTTTTGATAGGTTATTCAAAGACAACATATTGATATTCGTATCCGTTATCGCCCTTTTGTAGATTATGTAGAGCTTTCAGATTCTATGTCGATGTATCCATGCCCGCTGGTTTAATGCTCCATAGTGATTACAATAGATAAGTTATACCTTTAAAAGTGTATTGGTCCTAGTCGAAATTTTTAAATGAGGATTATATAATTTGTAAATTAAAAAAAAAATCTTTCGAATAAAATGTTCTTGGATCTCCATAGTTTTACACAGCCTCGTATTAAGGCCCGCCACATTTTAGATTCTTTGATTTCCCTATTTGAAATTTCCAATTTTTTGTCTGTAACTTAGCACTCCTTGTTCTTGGAGGATGAAAAATTCGCACTACACCTATAGAAAAATGTAATCCTCAAGAGACCTGAGACATTTTTACAGACAACTATGTTGTATGGGTATTATAGCTGAAATAAATATTACTCTCGACTAGCTGAATCGATCTACACATGTGTGTCCGTCCGTATGTCCATTTTAATTTGTTTACAAATCATAATGGACGATACAGGACACAGTTATGGGCCATCTTCACGAAATTTTGCATGTAGAATGGGTTCTGGCCAAACAAGACCCCCATTGTTATATCCAATCCGTTAATATTTAGGGTATGAAATGGATCAAAAACTTTATTTTTCTCTGTTTTTTCGGGTCTAGAGTCCACAATTATGACCCGAACAATACGAAATTTTACACCAGGAAAGAAATCTGACCAAAGAATAAGCATGAATATTTTGATGAAGATCGGTCAATATTAAGCGGGTCAAATGGACATTTGTGTGAAAAATTTCAAAATGTGTATTTTGGGGCGTCTATATTATATTTACTCCCGAAGAACATAGATTCGAGAGATTAATAGTATATCCATGAGGAGTGATTGGCCTTTAAATTGATACCAAATTTTAAATTATGTGTCATGTCCAGTGTTGCCAATTTAGCACTTTTAGTGCTAGATTTAGCACTTTTTAAACTCATTTAGCACCAAAAAAATGGGTCTAGCACCTAGCACTTTTTTTAGCATTTTTTATTTTGCAGTAATTTTTTATAATTTTTGTTTCATCCCAACAAATTTTCCCGTTTTTCGATTTCATATTGACACATTGAAATTTCCCTATGTTGAATTTGATTTTCCAATGTTAAAAAAGTGACAGTAGATTTGTAAGCAGGTACTTCATATGGTGACTATGACATTGTCTGCTAGTAGATTGTTTATTTGAAAAAAAAAAACAAATAAAGCGTTCCATTGGAATTTTCTGAAAATAGAAAAATTCCGGCAAACATATATTTTTATACCCTTCACCACACTATGGTCAGGGTATTATATATTTGTGCATATGTTTGTAACAGGCACAAGGAAACGAGATAAACACACGGTTCCTTTCGAGAATATGCATCGAATCACTTTTTAAGCCGATTTATGCATGTCCGTCTGTCTGCCCATGTTAAATTGTAAACAAAGTACAACACCCATTTTTGATTCGAATTCGATTACATTTGGCACAGCTTATTTATTTGGAGAAATATGTTCAGATGTAGATATAGATTCCATATATATTTTCGTCCGATTTTAGGTAAGTAGGGCACACAAGGCCCTATATATTCTTCGATTTGTACGAAATTTGTACATAGGGTAATGAATTAAGCCTAGAAAGACGCGTGTTAAATTTCGTGAAAATCGGTTCAGATTTAGATAAAGCTCCCATATATATTTTCGTCCGATTTAATGTAAATGGTGCACCAAAGTCCCTATTAATCCTTCGATTTGCACGAAATTTGGCATAGCGAACTGAATTGAGTCTAGAAAGATGGGTGGTGAGTTTCGAGAAAATAGGTCCAGATTTCGTTATATGTAGCTCCCATATATATCTTGGTCCGATTTTATGTAAATGGTGCTCCAAAGTAGCTATATATCCTACAATTTACATGAAATTTTGCATATGGTACTGCAAAATTTCTAGAAAGATCTATGTTAAATTTCATGAATATCGGTTCAGATTTAGATATAGCCGATTTTAGGTAAATAGTGCACCAAAGTCCCTTTATATCCTTCGATTTGCACGAAATTTGGTATAGGATACAGAATTGAGTCTAGAATGATGAGTGAAATGTTTCCGAAAAATCGGTTCAGATTTCGATATAGCTCCCAAATGTAAATATATACTCACGCGATTTTGCATTAATGATGCACCGAATTTCTAATATTTGTGCGATTAGGACGAAATTTTGTACAGCGTATCAAATTGAGACTATAATGGCGTTATTGCGTTTTGTTGAAATTGGTGCAGATGAAGCCATAGCTTCCATATGTATTTCGAAAGGGTGTCTGATTGAAATTAATTGATTACTATTAATTACAGTTACTTTGGGTTATTGGGGTGCTGCCGTTAACCAGCAACCCCTAAATATGTACATATATATTAATAATTTCTGATAACGAGATTTTTTACTCAATTTAAAATATCAAATTAAAGGCAATTCGATTTTAAAACGTGTTTATGAGGGCTACGCTTAAAAGTGGACCAATGTTGATAATTTTTAGTAAGAAGACTTTCTACACAGGGAGAATCCGAAATACAAAACCGCATAGGTTGAAAAATGTGCCCAAATCCTTAAAAAATCAAATATTGGGTATGTTGTACACAAAAAAGACCGATATATGTATTTAATTTCCAATTCCACATGTCCTAGGAGTAGTGCAATATATGGGAAAAATTCCAAAGCTCTGTTTTCAATATTGCGACCTCAATCGGATGGACATGGCTAAATCGACAAGGAGTAGCCTTTAAGAATAAATGGGGTCTCTGATGAATATTTCATTATTACATATTAACAATTTTGTTCATTTAATTTTTTAGCACTTTTTTCTGGCACTTTTTTAAAATTTCTAGCACTTTCTAGCATTTTTTTCAACAAAATCTAGCATTTTTTCTCAACAGAGTTTTGGCAACACTGGTCATGTCTATGTATTATGACATTGCAGATCGCTTTGAAAATTCGGTGAAAATCGGTGATGTTGAGATGATATTTAGGGGGTGCAATGAACCGAAAACTTTATTTTTGTTAGATTTTCTAGACGCTCTAAGATCCATTATTATATGCAGAACACCATATATTTTATATGCAGAACATCACATATTTTACACATAGAACGGCTGTGTAGATGATGGGTCTTTATTCCGAGGGTCAAATCAACCAAAGCCTAAAATGATCAAATTTTTATTTTATGGCGTAAGTATTCGCCTCGGAACAACAAGATTTAGAAAATATGTCAGGGTTAGAAAGTGGAGCTGTTGGCCTATAATCGGTGGAAATATAGCGAATATAGAACGGAAGAAAGTTATATTTTCGTGGTAGTTGTGTAGAGTATCATATGGTCAATCCGACTATACTGCTCCCCTCATTCAGCAAATTTTTTTCTATAGAAAAAAGTAATACACAGGGGTATTGAGCAATTTTTGTTTATAGAAAAAAGTAATACTGAAGGAACCTGAGTAGTTTCATTCTATAGAAAAATTCTGAGGATTACGTCTCAGAGGACCTACGGATTGTTTTTATAGAAAAATTTAATCCCCAGAGGATCTAAGGAATTTATCCTATAGAAAAGAATAATTCTCAGGAGACCTGAGGCATTTTTTCTATAGAAAGGTGTAATTCTCAGGAAACTAAGGAATGTTTTCTGCAGGAAAAAAGTAATCCACAGGGGACCTGATGGTCAAGTAATCATGGGTAGGTGGTGCGTCTAGAACTAAAGACCAACACTGAAAATTCAAGAGAAATTCTCCTAAATTATTAGCATGAAAATGGACGGAAATGTCCAGCCATCGGACCAAACTAAAATGTAACCTAACCTAGTTAAGTTACAATGAACCTGAAGAAAATTATAAAAAATGCGAAAATAAATTTTGGGGTTTTCATATTTATTTTTTATAGAAAATTCCGTAACGATTTTTACCTAAAAATGTTTTCAGTAAAGAAAATTTATTTATTATTTTGTTCAAAATATTACAACAAATAATTCAATATTTCATCACTCAATTTGAAAGAAAAAATCCCACAAGAAATTCCCTAATCAATGAAATTCTAACAGTCAAAGTTGTAAAAATTGCATCACGTGCTTAGATATAGCAATAACAACAACATCATCATTAAACATTACGAAAATTACATTTATAATCACGATACATTGTTGTTGTTGTTTTTAGAAGTAGTAGGGTTTTTTTATAATTTTCACGTGTTAGAATATTTAATAAGAAATGAGCTGTGAGTAATTCATAAAATAATTGCCAATAATAGTTGATTACATACATATCCACTTCCATAAAATTTGAAAAATATTAATTTCTTCTTGGCTCTCTTTGATCTTTTCAATCTTATTCGTTTGTATGTGTGTTCATTTGTTGGATGTCTCACTGCGGCTAGTTTATTGTTGTTATATAACAATAATACATAAATTAACATAAAATCAACAACATTATGCCGACAACAAATGCCGGTATCAAACGGTATTTCATTATGGTCAAAACAGAGGTTTGTTGCCATGTATGCCCCCATCCGCGAACCACAAACTTGACCAGCTGTATCCAAAGGTTAATAAACTTAAAAATGGTAGATCAAATTTGTTCTTTTTTTGGATTTATTTTTTAATTTTGTTCATAAGTTGGATATTTCAATTATGTTTTAGATGATTTTTTTATTTTTTTTTGCCAAAAAAGAAGAAAAACATTTTTATGGTTGTAATAAAAAAATGTTAATTTATTAAAAGATCAGCCAAGCCTGAAGCTGTGGCGTGTTAAGAAGTGAAATGCTTTAAATAGTAGATTAATTAAAAAAACATTACATGTTTTTTATTGATGTTTTGTAGAGTTTCTAGAGTGTGACGTTTAACAAGTTCGCTAAATTAGCAAAAAAAAAGAAATATTAAAACTATGTTAACATCGAAGAGTAGCATAAGTCGAATGATATTTTTATATGAGTTTCTCGAATATCAAAGTATTAATTATATAGTTTAGAAACTATAAATAAAATTGGCGTTGGGCGCCAAACATATTAACATTTTTATACCCTCATCTATATGGATATTTATATCATCGGCCTTATGAGAATATATTATATTTGCTCGGCAAAAAATGTGCCACATGGAAATATTGATTTTAGACACGTAGTGGATTTGAACTAATAATTTTGGGTCGATTTACATATGACCGCCCGTTCGTCAGTGCCTTATCTTGGCACTGACGAACGGGCAGAAGAATGAAACCAATTTCATTCAAACTTTATACATCGCAACATTTCTTTCAAACATAAATCCAGTTCGAATGTGGAGAATATCTATTAATTCCTTCTGGTACAAGCCCCACAAAATGATCAATGTTATGGTGCAATTTGATTTTATAATAAAAAAGCGAACGGTGTTATCGACTCGTACGACAGTTTTCACCACCAAAAAAATTAACCTAACCTGTAAAACCTTTAGCATGAAAAAATATTCTAAAAAACACCCACTTCTTTTACACAAGGCCTTGAAAAAATATTGTTAAAAAACACATGCCTATTGATCGAGTATCCATTAAAAAGGTTTATAAAAAATTCAGGATTCTTTCTCGAAACCCAGTAAGGAAAGTAGTAAAGTCGGACGGGTCGACTATATGATACCCTTCACCACTTTGGATATATTCAACTGTTGAATCCTAAAAGACGTCGTTCTTTTAAAGACCATAAACATGAATTTTCATCTATAAACATGTCATTCTGCAGCCTGTACCAAATTTTTCAGTTGGTTAGATATAGAATTGCTTCTTACAATGGGATAATCTCATGTAAACTAATTAGTACTAATTTCAGTATGTCACTTACTTAAAATCGGGAGAAAACATATATGGGAGGTCTATCCAAATCTGCACCGATTTCAACAAAACTTTCGACACGCTAGGTTAAACTAACTTCAGTACGTTGTGCAAAATGTTGTAGAAAACGGCCTAACTTTGGGTCTTTGGTGCAATCGGACGAAACTATATATAGGAGCTATATCTAAATCTGAACATATTTCAACAATACTTGTCACACTTTATGTTATGGTAACTTCAGTACGTTGTGCAAAAATTTGTAGCAAACGGCCTAACTTCGGGTCTTTGGTTCACCTTTTATTCAAAAACGGGCGATATGTCTAAATCTGAACCGACACTTAGCACATATCACTCTAGTCTAGTCTAGAGTTTGGTGCAGAATTTATACCTAACTTCAGTACGCTATGCCAAATTTTGTTCAAATCGAAAGCTATATAGGGACTTTGGTGCACCATTTACATTAAATCGGAAAAAGCTATATATGGGACCTATATCTAAATCTAAACCGATTTTCAAAAAACTGAACACACATCATTCCAGACCTAATTCATTACGCTATGCCTCATTTCGTGCAAATCGAAAGATATATAGGGACTTTGGTGGACCAATTACATTAAATCTGACGAAAATATATATGGGAGCTTTATATAAATCTGAACCGATTTTCACGAAACTTGACACACATCACTCTAGTCCTAATTAAGTGCGCTATGCCAAATTTCGTGCAAATCGAAAGATATATAGGGAATTTGGTGCGCCATTTACATAAAATCGGACGAAAATATATATGAGAGCTATATCTAAATCTGGACCGATTTTCACGAAACTTAGCACACAATACTCTAATCTTAATTCAGTAGGCTGTAAATCGAAAGATTTTCGAAACTTAGCACACATCATTCTAGGCCTAATTCAGTACACTGTGCCAAATTTCGTGTAAATCGGAAGATATATAGGGACTTTGGTGCACCATTTGCCTTAAATCGGATGAAAATATATATGGAAGCTATATCTAAATCTGAACCGATTTTAACAAAACTTCGCAGACATCAGTCCTAACCTAATTCCGTACTCTGTGCAAAATTTTGTCCCAATCGGAATAATATTTCTGAGTTTGGTTTATCATTCACAAAAAATCGGACCGAATTATATATGGGAGCTATATCAAAATCTGAACCGATTTTCTCCAATTTCAATAGGATTCGTCCTTGGGACATATAAGTGAACTGTGCCAAATTTCATCCAAATCGGATCATAAATGCGACCTGTACTTTGTTCACAAAAATACATGGACGGACAGACAGACAACCTCGACTCAGAAAGTGATTCTATGCATATTCTCAAAAGGAAAGGAACAAATTATTAATGAAAACTCCAGAACTATTTCTCGAAATGCCCTTAAAAAAGACCTCCAGGCATTGAAAAAAAAAATAAAATATCCATGCCTATTAAGATCTTCTCGCCTATTGTAGGCCTTAAAAAAATCTTCTTTAAAAATTCCACGTCTACTGTCGGCATTGAAAACATATTTGTAAAAAATATACGGGAAAACAAGTCTAGCCTCTTGATCAAGAAGCCTTGAAAGTTGTTGTTCGCTTAGTCCTTGAAGAAAATATTAGAAAAAAATACCGATCGTTCGGTTTAAAAAATCCTCGCCCATTGTTCGATTAGCTATTAAAAAATCCAATATATTCTAAAGCTGTTATCACTTTGTTGTATATTAACTACTAGTTGAAATTTTTTCTGTGAGCTGTTGTCGTAATTATTCAGTTTCTCACATCGAGAAAAATGCTGTTGTTTTTATTATATAATATCTCACTGACATTGACATTAAATAGTGTTCCTCATTAGTAATGAGTCATTACTCGAACAGCTGGATTTATTTATCAAATGTTGTACAGAATTTTTGAAAAAAAGAATACATATAAGAATAGTATAATAATTATTGTATAATAATGATATTAAAATCACTGTGGATATATGGGACAAAGTATAAAAATATAACCAATCTTTGCCATGCGAATAAAAAACATATCCTGAAAATAAGAATAATAATAAATTGATTATTTTTGTGGTTTTCTTAACACTGTGCACTGCTCCAAACTATTTATTATTATTTATACTAATTTGCTAATTTGAAATGTAAACATAACATTCCAATAGGAATTGGTTCTCTTCTACTCAAAAATGTTTGAACTTGAATTGTTATTGCTTAAATATCTTCCTATAGAGCATCATCTTACCCGAACATCTCACTTAAAGCGAACTAATCATTTCACTATTTAATTTCATTTTTTCCATTTGTTTTCTTTATTTTCAGAAACTAAAATAAACAAAAATCACCGGTACGGCACGCCAAAGCGCAAATACCTCCCATTAATTTACGTTAATTGCTGCGTGGGACCAGTCGTCATTAGGCAGTGAGGTAAACCACGCCACCGTCATGGAGACTGAATCATTAAATCGGAAAAATTCTTCGCGAAAGAGTTCTGTGGTAAATGGAAATGGTGAGGCTGCGGCAAAAGTCGAGGCCGATGGAGGCGGTGAAGTAACGCTAAAGGCGAAAATGAGTTTGATCAATGGCTGTACGGTTATTGTTGGGTCCATCATTGGTTCGGGTATTTTTGTATCACCCACCGGTGTGCTGATGTACACGGGCAGTGTGAATTTGGCTTTAATTGTTTGGGTGGTATCCGGTATATTTTCAATGGTAAGTAATGTTAATAATTTAAAATAAACAAGTCAATTAAGACCTTGAAAAAATATTTTTAACCAGTAAGGAAAGTAGTAAAGTCGGACTGGGCTGACTATATGATACCCTTCACCACTTTGGGTATATTCTACATATGTATCCGAAAAACGTCGCCTTTTTGAAGGAATTTTGACATGAAATTGAACGAACTTGAAATGTGATTTTTATGTCTTCCTAGAACCAATGCTAAAATTTAGACTCGTTTGCGACGGATTTGTGTAAATCGATTTAAAGCAAACTTGACACACGCTATTCGGTATGCTGCACTGTTTAAAATTTAATCTCAATAAAAAAGTCGAAATTATATATGGAAGCTACGATATATCTAGATCTGAACCGATATGAAGCAAGCATGCCAGAGATTAATTTATATCAATTTCAGTACGTTGTGTCAATCGGCCTAGCTGTTGATCTTTAGTGCACAATTTACTTAAAATCGGACGAGGTGGTGTACACATCATTCTACACTTAATTCAATAAGCTATGCCAAAATTCGTGCAAATCGAATGATTTTTCAATTCCGAAATTCAATTTCAATAGGGTTCGTCCTTGGGCCAAACAAATGAGCTGTACCAAATTTCATCCAATTCGGATCATAAATGCGACCTGTACTTTGTTTACAATTTAACATGGACAGACGGACGGACGAACGGACATGCATAAATCGACTCAGAAAGTGATTCTATGCATATTCTCAAAAGGAACCATGGGCCCATCACGATTATTTTTGCCTGTTACAAACATATGCACAAAGGCATAATACCCTGTACCACAGTGTGGTGAAGGGTATAAAAACCCAGGCCTGTTGTAAGCCTTGAAAATTGTATTTTTTAATCCACTAATTTTGTAGGCATAGAAAAAATATCCACGTCTATTGTAGGTATTGAAAAAAATATTCTTCATAAATCCACGCCTATTGTAGCCCTAGAAAAAATATTCTTCAAAAAATCCACTCCTATTGTAGGCCTTGAAAAAATCTTTTTAGAAAAATCCATGAACCCCTTTTCGCCAAGGAACCTATACTATAAATTATGACTATTTGCCAACAATATTAAATCAATTCGATAATTATTTTGAAACATTGTATCTAGTACAAAAATTATAATAAAAAAATCCCACCTGTGATATCAAACTGGTATTTAAAAGACGATAAAAAGTCAAATAGTATTTTTGTTTACTTCGTAAAATGTAAATATGAATTAATGGCAACGACCACCTGAGACATATTCGATGAACAAGAATAAAGCCAATTGTTGGCTAATGAAACATTACTACGAATATTTATTTATCACATCATTCATGAACACACTTTTTCGATAGACACCAGCCCATTTGTAGATGTACTACTATCTACTTCGTATTCCATCTGTGGAATGGACCCCACCCCTACTTGACGATATACAATATAACACCTAATCCATATGGGAACAATTATTACGGTGAATGAAGACTACCGCTGAGGTGCTTTTAATGTAAATTGTTAAGCGTCGACTTGTCGTTCGGTTGACGATTGTCACCTGTTGCTGGTGGTGCTGCTGCTACTATTATTTGCATTGATATTAGCACGATTACACGTTGTACATGATTCTAATACTTTCTTCTTCATCATCGTGTCATACCTGTTTCACTGGCTACCTTATAAATAATTCAATATTTATTGCTGGTTTGGAAAACAGATGTTTGATGCGTTAATTGAACTAGTTTAAATTGGATTTGAGATTCAAATTAATGTTGGAATATTGATGTAGGTTGTAGGGTGATTTGTTTAAATATTTTTTAGGGGCTACCAATAGGCGTGGATTTTTATACCCTACACAACTATGTTGTCAGGGTATTATAGCTTTGTGCAGCCCCAAGAGTTTGTAACGCCGCGAAATATTGGTCCTAGACCCACCATTAAGTATACCGATCGTCATATCTCGACTAGCTGAGTCGATCTAGACATGTGTGTCCGTCCTTCCGTCTGTCCATTATAATTTGTAAACACGATAAAGGCCACAGTTATGGACCAATTTTCACGAAATTGTGCATTTAGGATGGGTTCTGGCCAATGTTTTTGGTAAAGATCCGTTAATATTTAGAGGATGTAATGGACCAAATACTTAATTTTTATCGGTTATTCGGGTCGCTCTAGAGGCCGCAATTATGACCCAAACATCGCGAATTTTTACATAGAGAAGGGGATCGGGCCAAAGAATATAGCTTGCCTGTTTTGATAAGGATAGGTCAATATTTAGCGGGTCAAATGGACCCTGACTTTTGTGTGAACAATTACAAAATTTGTATTCTATAGCGTATAGATTTACCCCTGAAGGACATATACCCGACCTATATTCAAGGGCAGTGGTTGACCTTTAAATTGATATCAATTATATGGTCGTATGTACTCGGATGTGGGAGTTACACTTAAACATTTGCAGGTGCTTATGTATTCAGATATTATTTAGTAACCCTTTACAACGCTAATATCGCGAAATATTGCCCAAGCTCAGAATATAGATCCACAGAAAGTTAGTTTTTCGTGGAAGTTGTGTAGGGTATCATATGGTCGGCCCCGTCCGACTATACTGCTCCACTCACTGGTTTAAAAATATTTTTAAAGAGCTACCAATAATACAGGTCGCATTTATAATCCGAATTGAATGAAATTTGGCACTGGTCACTTTTCGGTCCAAGGACGAACCCTATTGAAATTGGGAAAAATCGGTTCAGATTTAGATATAGCTCCATATATATTTTCGTCCGATTTTAGGTAAATAGTGCACCAAAGTTCTTATATATCATTCGATTTACACGGAATTTGGTATAGAGTACTGAAAGGAGTCTAAAACGACGTGTTTTAAATTTCGTGAAAATCGGTTCAGATTTAGATATAGCTGCCATATATATATATTTTCGTCCGATTTTAGGTAAATAGTGCACCAAAGTTCCTATATATCATTCGATTTACACGGAATTTGGTATAGAGTACTGAAAGGAGTCTAAAACGACGTGTTTTAAATTTCGTGAAAATCGGTTCAGATTTAGATATAGCTGCCATATATATATTTTCGTCCGATTTGACATAAATATTGCACCAAACTCCCTATATATCTTTCGATTTGCACGACATTTGGCATAGTGTACTGAATTGAGTCTAGAATTGTGTGTATTAAGTATCGTGAAAATCGGTTCAGAGTTCCTATATATCCTTCGATTTGCACGAAATTTGGCATAGCGTTCAGAGTTCCTATATATCATTCGATTTGCACGAAAATTGGCATAGCATACTGAATTGAGTCTTGAATGATGTGTGTCAAGTTTCGAAAAAATCGGGTCAGATTAAGATATAGCTTTCATGTATATTTTCGCCCAATTTAAGGTAATTGGTGCACCAAAGTACCTCTATATCTTTTGATTTTCACGAAATTTGGCATAGCGGACTGAATTAAGTCTATAGTGATGTGTGTTAAGTTTCGAGAAAATAGGTTCAGATTTCGATATAGCTCCCATATATATTTTCGTCCGAGTTAATGTAAATGGTGTACCAAAGTCCCTATATATCTTTCGATTTGCATGAAATTTGGCACAGCGTACTGAATTAAGTATACAATGATGTGTGTTAAGTTTCCTGAAAATCGGTTCAGATTTAGATATATCTCCCATATATATTTTCGTCAGATTTTAGGTAAATAGTGCACCAAAGTTGCACGAAATTTGACATAGCGTACTTAATTCAGTCTAGAACGATGTGTGTTAAATTTCGTGAAAATCGGTTCAGATTTAGATATAGCTCCCAAATATATTTTCCACCGATTTTAGGTAAATAGTACACCAAAGTCCATATATATCCTTCGATTTGCACAAAATTTGGCATAGCGTACTGAATTGAGTCTAGAATGATGAGTGGTCAGTTTCGTGAAGATCGGTCAGATTTAGTTATAGCTCCCATATATAGTTTCGTCCGATTTGAGGTCAATAGTGTACCAAAGTCCCTAATGATATATCTGTAATTCTTCTATATTTTATTTGTTTTTCATAAAAGCAGATGTATTTCAAAGAATCGAATATCTTCAAAGCCATTCCAAACATATAATTTATTTATTTACTTATCCCATTATTTCAATTAAATTGAATATTTTACTCGCATTCCTCCTCCATTTACACTTCATAAATATTTGAGGGCTCTGCTTGACATGCCATCATAGCCAGCAGCAGAAGAAATTGTAGGCATTTCATTTTGTACAAGGGTTCTTGTTGTGGCGGTATGCCATCCTGCCACAGGCATTGACAATAATGAAATTACTCTGGAATTCCTTTAGCTGCCACTACAAGAACAGGAAGTCATAACATTCAGAATTATTGAAAGTCAAATGCATACATATCTCATTACTATTCTCTTAACGTCCTGCTCCAAGCCTCCAGGAATATTTACTCCTTCTCTGGCTAAGGAGTCATATTAAAATATTGAGTATTTCTTGTCATTCTCAAGTTGTTCGTTGTGGGTGGGCGAAATTCCTTCACTTGCAGTGTACATTCCTCTCTGACACACTTGAGAACATCAAGTGTCAATGTTTATGGACGATGATGACGGCGACGACCGTATCGATGTCGATAACAACGAATTGGCGTGACATCAATGCTAGCCAAGTTGTTGATTGTCTATTGGAGTCCAACCACTATGGCGAAAATAAAAAAACAACAACGTGTTAGGAATTTCCATTTTTCTAATTTAATTGATTTTAGAAAAACAAAAAATGTGCGTTGGTGGTTTTTCTCGGGTATTCGTATACGAGTACAAACATATTTCCGGAAAATTAAATATTTAATCAATAGCTCACTTGCTTTGTCTATATGGAGTATTTCTGCCCAAGGCGGATTATAAGGAATCTCTTTATGGAGGATTGTCGAAGCTATAAGCGTAATTTTTAAGGCCCATCAGAGGGCGGATTTTTAAGAAAATTGTTCAAAGAACAACCGAATTTTTTTATATATTTTTAACTCTTAAGAATATTCGTAGATTTTTTTCGAGATATTTTTCGAAGGCATGTCAATAGGCGTAGACTTTTAAAAGTATTTTTGAAGAGCTACCAATAGGCGTAGATATTTTATTATAACCTTCACCACACTGTGGTACAGGGTATTATGTCTTTGTGTATATGTTTTTAACAGGCAAAAGGAAACGAGAGAGATACATGGTTCCTTTTGAGAATATGCATAGAATCACTTTCTTAGTCGATTTATGCATGTCCATCTGTCTGTCCATGTTCATTTGTAAACAAACTACAGGTCGCATTTATAATCCGAATTGGATGAAATTTGGCACAGGTCACTTATTCGGCCCAAGGACGAACCCTATTGAAATTGGGAAAAATCGGTTAAGATTTAGATATAGCTCCCATATATATTTTCTCCGATTTTAAGTAAATAGTGCACCAAAGTCCCTATATATCCTTCGGTTTGCACGAAATTTGGCATAGTGTACTGAATTGAGTCTAGAATGATGAGTGGTAAGTTTCAGGAAAATCGGTTCAGATTACGATATGGCTCCCATATATACATTCGTCCGATTTAAGGTAAAAGGTGCACCAAAGTCAGTAACTATCTTTCGATTTGCACGAAATTTTGCACAGCGTACTGAATTGGATGTAGAATGATGTATGCTAAGTTTTGAGAAAATCTTTCAGATTTAGATATAGATCCCATATATAGTTTCGTCCGATTTTAGGTAAATGGTGCACCAAAGTCCCTATATATTTTTCTATTTGCACAAAATTTGGCATAGGGTAGTGAATTGGATGTAGAATGATGTGTGCTAAGTTTCGTGGAAATCGGTTCATATTTAGATATAGCTCCAATATATATATATTCGTCCGATTTTATCTAAATGGTGCACTAAAGTCCCTATATATCTTTCGATTTGCATGAAATGTGGCACAACGTACTGAATTAAGTCTAGAAAGATGTGTGCCTAGTTTCGTGGAAATCGGTTCAGATTTAGATATAGCTCCCGTATATATTTTCGTCCGATTTAAGACAAATGGTGCATCAAAGTCCCTACTTATCTTTCGATTTGCATGACATTTCACAGCGTACTGAGTTAAGACTAGAATAATGTGTGTTAAGTTTCGTGGAAATCGGTTCAGATTTAGATATAGCTCCCATATATGTATTCGTCCGATTTAATGTTAATGGTGCACCAAAGACCCTATATATTCATAGATTTGCACGAAATTTGACATAGCGTACTGAATTGAGTCTAGAATGATGTGTGTTATGTTTCGTGAAAATCGTTTCAGATTTAGATATGACCCTATATATATTTCGTCTGATGGTACACCAAAGTCCGAATATATTTTCGATTTGCACGAAATTTGGCACAGCATACTGAATTGTGTCTAGAATGATGTGTGTTAAGTTTCGAGAAAATCAGGTCAGATTTAGATATAGCTCACATATATATTTTTTGTCCGATTTAAGGTAAATGGTGCACCAAACTCCTAATGTTAACACGAAATTTTGCACAACGTATCCAATTGAGACTTGAATGACGTTATTGGGGTTTGTTAAAATTGGCGCGAATGTAGCCATAGCTTCCATATGTATTTCGAACGGGTATCTGATTGAGATTAAATAAATATGGTGCAGAAAGACATGAGTATGTTCCTTCGAGGGAACATTGACATACAATTGTAAGGATACATATGTAGAATATACCCAAACTGGTGAAGGGTATCATATAGTCGGCCCAGTCCGACTTTACTACTTCCCTTACTGGTTAAAAATATGTTTTTAAGGGTTAGCAATAGGCGTAGTCTTTTTAAATAAACATTTAATAAAAAAATCAGTCAATGGAATTATTTTCTGCCACGCGACCACCTAGTGTCAACAGATCAGGAATAATTATCTAGTAAGATTCAAATTAAATATTAATTAAATATATCAGCATCATTTGAATTTTATATATGACAAGCTATTATAAATTAGTTTCTCCAATTAAAATATTTTAAATCCCATATGTAATGGTGATTACACTCATCATTACTCTCATCACCACTTTTTTCTTTAATTTCAATTTTAAATAAATATCATATTTGTTTTTCTGTTTCAGGTCGGTGCCTATTGCTATGCGGAATTGGGTACAATGATTACAAAGTCCGGTGCTGATTATGCCTATATTATGGAAACATTTGGTCCATTTATGGCCTTCATACGTCTGTGGATTGAATGTATGATAGTGCGGCCGTGTTCGCAGGCAATTGTCGCGCTCACATTCAGTGTTTACGTGCTGAAACCATTCTTTCCCGAATGTACACCACCCGAAGATGCAGCCAGGCTATTGGCTGTATGTTGTATATGTAAGTAACAATTGTGAGTGGATTAAATCTCGCAGTTAACTACGATAAGAAGAGTTTCAATATAAAATGACTATTGACCCTTGCATTAATCCAGGAACTCAAAAAATATGTTTACTTGTTTGTTATGGAATCACAATAAATAAACATTTTATTTGTTATTGTATTTGCAACAGATAGTAGTCATAAATTTGTAGTTCATCCGACAAACTCTATTATTTATTCAAATTGAGATGGACGTTTCAAGACTAATGTAATTTATTGGAAAAATTACATCAGACGGATTGAAGATATCTCTGGAAGTTGAAGACAAAGAAAGATATTTTAAGGTCTAGCAAACACATTTGAATCGTGTCTTGTGAATTAATCTTCACAATCGTAAGAAAACGCTTCCCTTTCATTAATGCCTTTAGTTTTGGGCAGAGGAAAAGATCGATGGATATTGTAGGTCAGCCCTTTTGCAAGCCTGATCCACAATATACAATATGTTCCTCCCTTCTTTGTGGTCAAGGTAAAAGGTCATGTAGAAGTAGGACGGTGCGCACATGTTGAACAAAATCTAATATACTATTGGCCACATACAAAATGTACGAATTTTAAAAGATTTTCTTCGAAATTTTGACAAAATCATTATGTTAAATAGGTTCCAGAAGGAGAGTAGAGGAACTTCGTGTAATTTGGACAACCATTTTGTAAGTATTCAGTACTCTGAACACTCTGTGCATGCTCTGTACTAGCTGACTTATGACAGAACGGTTGCTTAAAAAAGATTTCCAGGCGCGTCGGTCTTGTGCGCATCTCATCCATTTTGAAAGACCATTTCCGAGATGCCTACTACTTAATATTTTCATCGGATTCGTGGCCTTCCCCCTCTCACTTGGCTAGCTTTTATATGCCTTTTGAGCTGGGGCATCTTCATCCATTCTCACAAAATGGCCTAGCCAACGTAGTAGTCGCTGCAGCTCGATCCGTCTGACTATATCGTTATCTGAGAATAAATTGTATAGCTCATGGTTCATTCGACAGCGATATTCACCATCGACGCAGATCGGCTCATTGATCTTCCGGAGAAATTTTCTCTCAAACACTCCAAGAGCTGCCTCATCTGCTTGCGCAAGTACTCATGCTTCAGATCCATACAACATCACGGGTAATATCAGCGTCTTGTAGAGTGTGAGCTTGGTCTGGTGAGAGGTTGCCTTGATTTTGAGTTGCTTACTCAGACCATAATAGCATCTGTTGGCCAACACTATTCTCCTCCGGATTTCACAGGTTATGTTATACGTTTTTTTATGGCGGTACCTTGGTATATGAAATCGTACACAACCTCGAAGCTGTAGTTTTAAATTTCCGCAGTTGGTCCGAGTCTACCAGACGTCTTGCCAGACCCACTTTGGCAGACTCCTTCTCAATTCCTTCAAATATGGCTGTTACCGCTCGCAATGTTCGACCCATTATATGGATGTCGTCAACGTAGGCGGGTAACATATGCTGTTTGGTGCACAGAGTGTCATTTATGTTCACATTTGCATCTCGTATGACCTTTTCAAGCAGGATATTGAACAGGTCACACGACAAACTGTCGCCTTGTCTGAATCCTCGTTCGGTATGAAAGGCTCCGAGAGGTCCTTTCCTACTTTAACTGCTGACATTGTACCAGTTAAAGTTATCCTGCATAGCCGTATTAATTTTGTAGGTATGCCAAAGGCAGACGTGGCTTTAAACACCTCTGAATAAATAGGGCTGTCGAAATCGGTTTTATAGTCGACGAATAGGTGGAATGTGTCGATGTGTTTTTCGTAAGGGGTTTTCCAGGATCTTGCGCAGAGTAAAAATCTGATCAATGGTGGATTTGCCAGGCCTGAAGCTGCATCGGTATGGTCCAATGATGTCATTGACTATTGGCTTCAATCATTCACACAGCACGCTGGATAGCACTTTATAGGAGACGAGAAGGAGACTTATTCCTCTATAGTTGGTACATATCGTCTTGTCTCTTTTTTATGCTCGGAACACAGGATGCTAAGGTTCCAATCATTGGGCATGTATTCCTCTAGTCAAATTGTACAAATGAGGTCTTGAATAGTTCGGCTGGTAGCCAATCGACACCTGCTGCTTTATTGTTCTTCAACCGATTAATTGCTACTGTGGACCTCATCTTGGCTAGGTGGTATGCATTCTATACCGTCATCTCTCTTATTGGCTCTGGGGTATCTTCTTCACCGCCACTATTTGATACAAGAAGCTTTTCAAACTGCTCTTTCCAGATCCTCAGCACGCTATCTGTATTTGTCACCAGGTTTCCATCTTCATCTCTACAGGAGGATGTGCATGCGCCAAAACCTTCGTTTTGGTGTTTTACTCGTTGGTAAAATTTCCTGGCTTCATTCTGATACCTGTACATTTCGATTTGCTCACGCTTCGTTTTTCTTGTTCTTTCTTTTTTTTCTGAAAATGCGTTTCTCCTCTCTCCCGATAATTCTCCATCGCGTTACGTGTTGCTACTGTTTGCAGGGTTGCCCTATACGCTGCATTTTTCGCCTCGGTAGCATTACGAAACTGGTGATCGTACCATGGGTTTCTTGATGGTGGTTTTTGGTATCCAAGCATTGCTTTTGCTGCAGTTTGTAGGGAGTGCGTAATTCTTTGCCATTGTGCTTGTATACTATTATCGGGAAAAGAAGTGCTTTCGTCAAGCAGGTGGATAAGTTGAGCGGAGTAGGCTTCTGCTACCTTTTGTGTTTGCAGTTGTCGACGTCGAGTTTCCGTGTTACATTAGATCGCACCTTTGCTGCTACATTAAGACGGGTGCGAACCTTGACTGCCACAAGATAATGTAATCGATCGAACGTCTAAAACACTGGACGAATGCCTTCTGTCTATCACAACAATTTGATTTCTCGTTGCTTAATCAGGAGAAATCCAGGTGGCCTGTGTATATCGAGATGCTTGAATCTGGTGCTGCTAACTACCATGTTTTTTACTGCCGCAAAGTCAATTAACCTCATGCCGTTGTAAGATAAATATTTTTCCTTCCGATTTTTGCATTAAAATCTCCTAGCAGAATTTTAATGTCATGGCCAGGGCAGCGGTCATATGCTGTTTCTAGGCGCTCGTAAAATATGTCTTTGGTCTGCTCATCTTTGTCTTCCATCGGAACATGGGAGCAAATAAGACTGATGTAGAAGAACTTCGCTTTTATGCGGATTATAGATATTCGCCCATCTACTGGAGTGAATTTGGAGATGAGGTCTTTTATTCTCCTGTTGACCATAAATCCGCAGCCATATTCTTGTCTCGTTTCATGACAGCATGAAGCTATAGCTTCATGCGTAGTCGTTTGATTTGCTTACGCCAAAGCGAAAACTGCGTCAGTTCTGTACAACGTGCTCACATTCCAAGTGCAGATTCGCATATCGTAATCCTTTATACGTTTGCTGGGGTCGTCAACATTAGGGAGTTTGGTTTTCTTATTCTTTGTTTTTTTATAGTAGGAGGGGTTTTCCGAATGTGGGCAACTAAACCGACGCCTCAACCCATTTTTTAATAGTTCTTATGGGTTAACTCCCGGCAATTATCAGCTCACTATTTGAACGGGTGATGAAAATAACTACCCCAGGTGATACCGCGGTAGAGCTATAAAAACATGGGTTGAGATCGTCGGGTTAGTTGCCCAGTGTCCACAATTGAGATGAAAGAGGGACCAAGATAATCCTGGACTTCGCCATGTTAAAGTCAATCAGAGCCGTTACTTTGTATCTATCATCCCCTACGTCTCCCGCTGAGACTCCTTATAAATTCAAATCTCCATTTCCCCATAAATATTAATAGCAACCCATAAAATTCCTATTTAGTCCCTTCCTAATAAATAAATATTTGTTTTCTTCATTTCAGTAATCCTGACATTTGTTAACTGTTGGGACGTCAAATGGGCAACCGCTGTGCAGGACATATTCACATACGCCAAAGTAAGTAAAAGACACACATTCGTCCTGCTGCTCGAATGATAAAACATCATAAACTGATTTGTCTTTTCGTTTCATCTCTCCTTTTTTTCCTTAATCCATTTACTAGCTGTTGGCCTTGTTTATCATCATTGCATCGGGCATGTATCAACTTTACTTGGGCAATACCGAATATTTCACATTTGAAAATACCGATACAAAAGTCACATCGCTGGCCCTATCATTTTACTCGGGATTATTTGCCTACAATGGATGGTAAGTAAAGGAAAATGGTAGGAAGGGGCAAATGGATGGTCAGGATATAAAAATGGGGAGCATAACGCAATTCATGGATACACATCCGTGCGACCGAGGATGTGCTGTTATTGAAGGTTGCGAAATGTCACTACTTGTTGCTTTACGTTGCTGCTTTATTTTGCTTTTTTTGTCATTACAATTGGAAGTCATGAAATGAGTAGATAGTCAGTATGAAAATAATAGGATTTTGTGATTTGATTATTTTTGCTGACCTCTCTTACATGACGGGACGGGGAATAGTTGTGGGTGAAAAGAAGATGTGGAAATGGCAGTTGAAGTTAATTGAGTTATACTGGTTATTTAATGATGATGCTGTCGCTGTTATGTATATATGTTATTAGGGAATAGCTAATAAGGTTATGTTGAGATCAAGGAGAAACATATTGTTTTCCTTTGGGAATAAAATTTTTATGGTTTGCATTAAAAATAATAGTATTAGATTGTCGGATTTAGTAAACAAGTAAAAAACGTCATTATGTTCAGACGGGCCAAACTTATTATACACTCCACCAAGTGGTGTGCATATGGGGACTATGTTATTACATTATGTGGTAGAAGGTTCTTCATGATCTAAAAAAATAATATTCCAAATTGCAGAAACTCAGGTTGGAAAACTGGGGTAGGAAGGGAGATAATGTAAAGCATTAAACTATATTGAATAATTTCAGGAAAGAAGGTTCTTATTCGTCAGAAATCCAATAAGCCAAATTATAGTCATTTCGATGAGAAAGTTCGGTTAAGAGATTATTAATGCAAAAATGGGGCAAGACCTCTCTCAGAACTTGGACTTATATAGACAGTATATCACAAAAATGTGGTATGCTGCAGCACAGTGCACTGTCCACATATGGAACAGACGTAGGCTACTCGGTGAACAATTTACACAAAATCAGACGAAAATATATATGGGAGATGTATCTAAATCTAAACAGATTTTTGCAATTTTAATACACATCACTTTAAACTCACCTCTTTAAAATTTCTTATAAATCGAACAAACATTGTGTTCTTCGGCGCACCATTTACATAACATTGAAGGAAATATATTTGGGAGAATACGTCTAACTGGACATAACTCAGTACACTGCACAAAATGTTGTCCAATCGGAAAAATGTTGGGAGTTTGGTGCACCATTTATATAAAATCGGACGGAAACTATATATGGGAGCTATATCTATATCTGATCCGATGAAACTTAACACAAACTATCCTATTCAATTCCATACGATATGCCAAATTTCGTCATAATCGGACAAATATTGGGAGTTTGGTTCACCATTTACATAAAATCGGACGAGACTATATAGGGGAGATATATCTATATCTGATCCGATTTCAATGAAACTCTATCCTTCTTTCAATTCCATACGACATGCCAAATTTCGTCATAATCGGACAAATATTGGGAGTTTGGTGCACCATTTATATAAAATCGGACGAGACTATATATGGGAGATATATCTATATCTGATCCGATTTCAATGAAACTCTATCTAACTTTCAATTCCAAACGAATTGGGAGTTTGATGCACCATTTACATAAAATCGGACAAAGTTCCATATGGGAGCTATATCTATATCTGATCCGATTTCAATGAAACTTAATACACCCTATCCGACTTTCAATTCCAAACGATATGACAAATTTCGTCACAATCGGACAAAAATTGGGAGTTTGGTGGACCATTTACCTAAAATCGGACAAAGCTATATATGGGAGCTATATCAATATCTGATCCGATTTCAATGAAACTTAACACATTCTATCCTACTTTCAATACCATACGATATGGCAAAAATTAGGATTTTGGTGGACCATTTACATAAAATCGGACGAAGTTCTACATGGGAGCTGTATCTATATCTGATCCGATTTCAATGAAACTTAACACATCCTGTTCGAATTTCAATTCCATACATATGCCACATTTCGTTACAATCGGACAACACTTGGGAGTTTGGTGGACCATTTACCTAAAATCGGACGAAGATCTAAATCGGAACCGATTTCAACAAAATACAGACATCAAACGGGACCTAATTCAGTCCGTTGTGAAAAATTCCGTCTCGATCGGACACATGTTGTGTGTTTTGTGCCCCATTCAGTTAAAATCGTATTTTCGTCCGATTTTATATAAATGGTGTACCACAGCCTCTATATATCTTTCGATTTGCACGAAATTTGACATAACGTTCTGGATTAAGTCTGGAGAGATGTGTGCTAAGTTTCATGAAAATCGGTTCAGATTTAGATATTGCTCCCATATATATCGTTTCGTCCGATTTCATACAAATGGTGCACCATAGTCACTATATATCCTTCGATCTACACCAAATTTGCCACATCATACTGAATTGAGCCTAGAATGATGTGTGGTAAGTTTCGTGAAAATCGGTTCAGATTTAGATATAGCTCCCATATATATTTTCGTCCAATTTTATATAAATGGTGTACCACAGCCTCCATGTATCTTTCGATTTGCATGAAATTTGGCAGAGCGTACTCAATTAAGTCTAGAATGATGTGTGCCGAGTTTCGTGAAAATCGGTTCAGATTTAGATATAGCTCCATATATATTTTCGTCCGATTTTATATAAATGGTGTACCTCAGCATCTACATATCTTTCGATTTGCACGAAATTTGGCATAGCGTGCTGAATTGAGGCTGGAGTGATGTGTGCTAGGTTTCGTTAAAATCGGTTAAGATTTAGGTATAGCTCCCAAATATATTTTCGTCCGATTTACACGAAATTTGACAGGGCGTACTGTAATAAAACTGAAATGATGTGTGTTAAGTTTCGAGAAAATCGGATCAGATTTAGATATAGCTTCCATATATCCATCCGATTTAATATAAATTGTTCACCAAAGTCCCTATATATCCTTCGATTTGCAGGAAATTTGGCATATCGTACCGAATTAATCCTAGAATGATATGTGCTAATTTTCGTGAAAAGTGGTTCCGATTTAGATATAGCTCCCACATATATATGTTCGTCCGATTTTCGGAGAATAGTGCACCGAACGCCTAATGTTTGTCCGATTGATACGAAATTTTGCACAACGTATCATATTGAGACTAGAATGGCGTTATAGCTTCTATATATTCGTATATTATTGAGATTTAATTTTTAATAGTGCGGCATACTGAAAAGAATGTATCAAGTTTGCTATTTCCACAAAATTGTCCCATTTTACCTAAACGACTTAAATCTGAGTTTTTGACATATTATTGCGTAGAAAATGATCAATTTTGGTCCAAGTTTCGGCATAGCCCCATTATTATATATGTTGGGTAATTTCAATCGAGTTCGCTCTTATTCGATATTTGAGGTTGTCATCTCATTCGGTGGCAAATTTTCCTACCTAAAAGTATAAATATCGATCTTTAAGTATAGCCTTCATATATGTAGGTTCCCTACTTTTTCCCAAACGAAATTACTATATTTTATCATTACGCAGTGCCTGTAATTTGGCGTTCCGGAACCTTGGGGGTAAATAACATCTTCACTGAACAACCAAGTCCTTGTTTATAATTTTTTCTTTCAAAATTATTCAACAAATGTATACTGAGTGATATATTTTGTTCTCCAAATTTCAGGAATTATCTTAATTTCATTATTGAAGAATTGAAGGACCCTGTTAAGAATCTACCCCGCGCCATTGCCATTTCATGTATATTGGTTACCCTCGTCTATGTTTTGGCCAATGTTTCATTCTACACAATTTTGTCACCCGATGAGGTGTTAGGATCTCAGGCTGTTGCCGTAACCTATGCCGAAAGAGCTTTTGGTGTTATTGCATGGACCATACCAGGTAACCTCTGGAAAATGTTATAATTCTGACTTTATTAAATCAAATATTTTTTATTGTTTCAGTATTTGTGGCTCTTTCAACATTCGGTGCTGTAAATGGCATTCTGCTAACTTCATCACGTCTCTTCTATGCCGGTGCCAATGAGGGTCAAATGCCTGAAATTCTAACTATGATTCAAATACAAAGATTTACACCCACACCAGCTGTTTTGGCCATGGCTTTGTTGTCGATGTTATATTTGACAGTATCGGATATTTTCGCTCTAATCAATTATGTTGGTTTTGCCACGTGGGTAAGTAGAGGAGGAGTTCTAAAAATCAACCCAAATGAATAATAACCAAACAAATCTTCCTCATATTCTTCCAGTTAAGTATTGGTGTTGCCGTCTTGTGCTTGCCCTGGTTACGTTGGGCCCAACCCAATTTACCCCGCCCAATTCGTGTACCCTTGATCTTCCCCATTGTCTATTTGTTGGCCACAATTTTCGTTACCGTCGTACCCATGTATGCCAGTCCTGTTGAAACCGGCTATGGCATTTTGATGATCATGTCCAGTATACCCGTGTATTTGGTATTTATTGCGTGGAAAAATAAACCAATGTGGTTCCAAAAGACTATGGGTAAGTTGGCTAAGTAGTACACACAATTAATATATATTTCATATATATAACCAAAACATCAACTCATTTGCTCATTGGGCTTTGTTTTTTATCTACGAAGTGAAAAGAATATTATTCCCATATATTTTATGATTTTGAAATCCTAACATCCCTTTTTAAATTTTTATAGGTGGATTTACTCAAGCATTACAGAAAATGATGATGGTTGTTCGACCAAAAAGTTCCTCAAAGGTTTTTATTTTTTTATTTATTTACAATTATTTTTCCTAATTTTTGTTTTTGTTCCTCTAAAATTTTATTTAATTTGTTTATCCCTATTTTTTAATGCATGCAATCTCCATCCTGTCTTTTTATGCACAATTTGTTTTTCTGTTTAACTTCTTTGTTATTTCTTTCTTTGCACAAAATTTGTTTAACGATCACACATGTAGTATGTAGTATCACAAATTGTTTGTAGGTATTGGTGAATGGCCAACTGTTTATTCAAAATTCTACGAGTCACAAAATTTTTAAAACAACTCTATAAAAAACAATAAGGACTATGGGTATATTAAACAGATGCATCCCAACAGACGTCGCATTTTTTTAAGGACCATCAACATGAAATTGAATGAACTAAAATATGTGATCTTTATCTAAATGTGAACCGATTTAGATTAATCTATAAACAAGTCATTCATTTATTACCCGTTGAGTATTTTGAGCCCAATTAACACGAAGTCGGTCCGAAATATATATGGGCTATGTCTGTACTTCTACAAAACGGGATTTTAACGAGACATGTCACAGCAGTATATTTTGTTCCTTTCGGCCACATTTTTAGTCCATGGTGCAACATTTACTTAAAATCGGACGAAAATTTATATGGGAGCTATACCCAAATCTGAACCGATTTAAACAATCATGGGACCTATACCTAAATCTGAACTGGACCTAATTCATTACGCAATGATAAATTTAGTGCAAGTTAAAAATAACATAGGAACTTTGGTATACCATTTACATTAAATGGGACGTAAATATATATGTGAGCTATATCTAAATCTGGACATATTTTCACGTAACTTAACACACATCATTCTAGACTTCATTCAACACGCTATGCCAAATTTCGTGCAAATCGAAAGACTTTGGTACTCCATTTATCTTAAATCGGACGAAAATATATATGAGAGCTATACCTAAATCTGAACCGATTTTCGAAATTAAGCACACATCATTCTAAGCTGAATTATGTACGCTGTGCCAACTTTCGTGCAAATTGAAGGCTATATAGGGTCTTTGGAGCACCATTTCCATAAAATCGGACGAAAATATGTATGGGAGCTATATCTAAATATGAACCGATTTTCACCAAACTTAGCACACACTATTATAGACTTAATTTAATTCGCTGTACCAAATTTCGTACAAATCGAAAGATATATGGGAACTATCTATCTATAAAATCGGGTGAAACTATATATGGTAGGTATATCTTAATTCGAACCGATTTTCACGAAAATTAACACACATCATGTTAGATCCGATTCGGTACGCTTTGCCAAATTTCGTGCAATCGGAAGCTATATCTAAATCTGAACCGATTTTCACGAAATATTACACACATCGTTCTAGACATTATTCAGTACGCTATGACAAATTTCGTGCATATCGAAAGATATGTAGGGACTTTGGTACACCATTTACCTTAAATCGGACGCAAATATATATGGGAGCTATATCTAAATCTAGACCGATTTTCGTAAAACTTTGCACACATCATTTTAGACTCAATTCAGTACGCTATGCCAAATTTCGTGCAAATCGCTATATCTAAATCTGAACCTATATCTAAATCTGAACCTATTTTTCCCAATTTCAATAGGGTTCGTCCTTGGGCCAAATAAATAAGCTGTGCCAAAGTTCATCCAATTCGAATCATAAATGCGACCTGTTCTTTGTTTTCAATTTAACATGGACAGACAGACAGACGGACGGACATTGATACAGTGAAAATGTGCCTTATCGAAATATTGGTTCTAAGCCCCATGTTTCTTTGGACCAAATCCATTTCAGAAATTTTTGATTTCATCCAAACATTGCCTACCTTATAATTTCTTCCAAACTTAGTTCAAGTTCGAAGACGGGGAATATCGATCCACTCCTTCTGGTACACAGGTGCTAGGCCTATGCCTAAATGCGCGAAACATATCGGATAACTACTTCAATATAAAAATAAAAATATTAATAATTTTTGGTGGGGAGATTTTTTACCATATACGACTACAAAATACCAAATTACTGCGAATTCAGCTGAAAACCGCGCTAAAGAACCCCAAAATACCGAAAATTGGAGGGTACCCTTATATGGGGACTACCCGAAAAAATGGACCTATATATAATTTTTTGTAGAAAGATTTGGTACATATTAAGAACTCAAAATACAAAATTACAGGCAATTCGGTTAAAAAATCCGGTCAAAACCCAAAAAAAAAAAAAACTAAAAATTGGGGGGTACCCTTAAGTGGACCGATATTTATAATTTTTAGTAGAGATATTTGGTACCCAATAAGAACCCAATGTACACAATTTTCAGCGAATTCGGTAGAAAAATGCGCTCAAGAACCCCAAAATTTAGCACTTTTAGTGCTAGATTTAGCACTTTTTAAACTCGTTTAGCACCAACAAAATTGATGTAGCACCTAGCACTTTTTTTAGCATTTTTAATTTGTTCCAAGATTTTTTCAAAATTTTTAGTATTACTCCAAAAAAAATGTAGTTTCTCGATTTCACATCGACACATTGAAGTTTCCATATGCTTCACATGTTGGATTTGATTTTCCAATGTTTTTTCTAGTGAGCGGAACAGTATAGTCGCACGGGGCTATCCCTATGATACATTACGAAACTACCACAAGACTTACATTTTCTGTGAAACTAATGTCCGTGTCGGTGAGAATTTGGGCGAAATATCCACCTCCTGGTGTTGTAATAATACATTATCAGAATATAACATGTAAAAAACTATGTTAACGGCCGAACTTTTTATAACTTTTATAACTTTATAATAAATTACAGTCAGCTCGATTGGAAAATGTGTCCAATATCCCCAAAATACGGAATATTGGGGGGAGCCTTATAAGGGGGCTAAACCAATACTTAGACCGATATATGACATTTGCAATACCAAACATCCAAAGAGTACTAGCAATGCAAGCAGCCATGTTTTTTCGTTAACTAGATTTGCCTTATTTAGAAAAAAGATTTATCCTCTAAATATCATCCATTCAAAACCGATAGATGCCGCACTTCAATAAAACCGGAACATTATGCAAAATTGTATACCTATAATCTAGTGCGGTAATGGTAATACTAAATACTATTAGAATAGATGTACCCCTGTAAATATTTACGTATAGCTCCCACACCTGGTCTCTGCCCTTCTAGAATAAATGTGAAGAGCATATAATGCAATTTTTTTTATTTTTTCAAATAAAAGTCTGGGTCAATTTGACTTGCTCAATATGCTTATTCATTAGCATTTTCCCCATGTACAATTTTGTGACCTCTACAGAGACCAGAAACAAATATAAAATGCTTTGGTTGACTTCAACAGCCAAATATTGACCGTTTTTACTAAAAACAATAAGTGTCTTCACTGGCCACAACCGGATATGCAGAATATCGTGACAATTGTTTCACAGCTATGACCGTTACTTTGTTTACAAATGTTAATGGACATACGAATAGTCACCTACATCTATATCGACTCAGCTATTCGTGATATAACTATCCGTATACCAAAATGTAAGTCCAGGACCAATATTTCGTCTTAGAGTTTTACGCTGATCAAGAATATATATACTTTATAGGGTCGGAGATGATTATTTCGATGAGTTGCAAACGAAAAAACAAAATTAATATACCCTCCATACTATGGTGGAGGGTATAAAAACGAACCCAGTATCGTCATCGTCCTACTTTTGTCCTTTCCTCATTGGATGAGTTTAAGTTTATGTGGCTCTTAGAATTTTGAATTATTTTATTTTTAAATACTTTGTAAATCGGTCTAAATGTTCTAATATACTAATATTTATACAAATTTATATGGATACGCATGGTGATTAGTACTAGACAACAAAATTTAATTACAAATTTCTAATAAGTTTTTTTTTCTTTAATTCACAGTAAGTCTTACCAGGTTTCTGCAGAAAATTCTCATGGTCCTTGGAAAGACTAAACCAGCTCAGGTGTAAAACAAAATAACAGAATTTGGCAAATGAAAACATGATGATGATGAACAATAAAAAAAAGCACAGAGAGAAAAAAGCAAATACAATAATAAGGAAGAAAAGCTGCTTTCACAAAACGAAACAAATAACAACAAAAACAATAAAAACACAAAATGGCATTTACATATATAGTTTTTTTATGTTAACAAACTAAGGCTTTTATTATGAGTTTCTTTTTTTTATTTTTAATTTATGATATATAGTTTTTGTAACTATGATTAATTTTCCATAACAAAAAAAAAAAATATGAAAACGACAATATGTGATTATGATTTAATGAAAATAGATAAAACAACAAAAAACACAAATTATTTTACAATTAATTTCCCCTCCCATAATATCATCATGACTATTTTTATATACATACATTTAAATGCTTTTTAGTTATAGTTTTAAAAGTTAAGTTAAACCCTAAAAACAAAGTATGGTCGAATAAAACAAAAGAAGAAGAAGAGAAAACAAGAAGGATTTCCAATTCTCATATGTTAATTTATTTTGTTATAAAATAAATGCAAATTCCATGAAAGCATTACAAATGCTGAACTTAACTGCCATTACCAAAAGAGAACTCCTACTTAAAAACAACAAACAACCTTTTTAATGAGAAATAGCATACAAAATGGATTTGGATTTGAAATATATATACACCTGTTAAATGGACCACATACATTTAGGTATATGTCCTGAAACAAAAACCCCATGCCGCTCGAAATGAAAAAAATCCCACATCATTTAAAAACATCACAAAACATATCCTCAAAATAACCACAGATACCTTGAAATTTGCTAAAAAAAATTCGAATTGTAGTTGAGAGAAATTGAGAGGGAGAGAAAAAATTATAACATTTTTTGTTTGTTACAAATATACATATTAAAACCAATACAAACAGCAATAATTATTTACATAAAATACACATAAATGTTTATTTGTTATAAATTGTTAATAAGATCTGTTTGAACTTTAAAAATAACACAAGAACGAGAGAGAGAGAGTGAGGGAGAGAGAAAGCAAATAAAATATGAAGATTTCATCAGAGGCATATATGTATATATAATATGTTGAAAAGGGTTTGAGCATATCTTTATTAATCACAAGATCATTAAGAAAACCAGAAATTGACAAAAGTTGGGTACACTGCATTCGGATACTATTTTCCCAGGATTCTTATAGTCATATTGCGCAAAAACTAAAATGGATGCAATATGGAGACCCACATCAATTGAAAGGTCTCGAAATGTACTTTAAGAATATATACACCTTATACCGAAGAAAAAACTTTGCTAAACGTATTTTCTCGATTTTCCAGTGACAATGGGGAGTCTGTGTAGAAAACGCCATGTTGTGGAAAAAAGTGGGGACTCTGTGTAGAAAACGCCATATTGCACAAAAACTAAAATGGATGCAGTATGGAGACCCACATCAATTGAAAGGTCTCGAAATGTACTTTCAGAATATATACACCTTATGGTGTATATATTCTAATATTCTAATTCTAATGGATTTTCTCGATTTTCATTGCAAGTCTCAGTGACAGTGGGGACTCTGGGTAGAAAACGCCATATTGCGCAAAAACTAAAATGAATGCCGTATGGAGACCCACATCAATTGAAAGGTCTCGAAATGTACTTTCAGAATATATACACCCTATGCCGAAAAACAAACTTTCGCCTAACGGATTTTCTCGATTTTCATTGCAAGTCTCAGTAACAGTGGGGACTCTGTGTGTATGGAGACCCACATCAATTGAAAGGTCTCGAAATGTACTTTCAGAATATATACACCTTGTGGTTTCTCCTACAAAAATTTCCGTGAATTTGTTACGGTAGCCAGGCGTATTACGGTACAGTATCAAATTTCGGTAGTGATTGGCTATAATTTTACTATCTGAATATCCGGTTCAAAAATTTAAAAACCCCGTTCTTTTTTCTTCGTTTTTTTTGCGTGTTTGGTCTTTTGTCAAAAACTTAACTGTTTTACATGGGCTTTCGACGTTTCTGACGTATGTATGTCATTTACGTCACTGTTACTAACGGACAATCTCTGCTATCAACATAAGTCCATTATTCCAAAATTTCGGTAGTATAAAGAGTTTGGAGACGATTTCAACTAATGTAACAGTCTTTTTTATCATGCATTCTCTTTGTGCTTGCATTATTCGGTATTATGGTTACGTTTTTTACCAAATTATAACTAACCAGTGAGCGGAGCAGTATAGTCGGACGGGGCCGACCATATGATACCCTACACAACTTCCACGAAAATTTAAGATTCTGTGGTTCTATATTCTGAGCCTGGACAATATGTCGCGATATTTGCACCCTCTTGACGATCTAGAGGTCAACACATATTACTAATATTCAGTACAGTCCTTCTGGCCAACTAGAGGTCAACAAATATTACTAATATTCAGTACAGCCCTTCTAACTACTTGCGCAGATTCCATTCACGGTGGGTTGTGTTGTGATGTTCGGCTTTCAATTGTGGCCTATAGATCGACTTGAAAAGCACCAAAAATTAAATGTTCGGTCCAATTCATCCCAATATTATTATCTGATCATCACCGTAAATTATAGGCGTTGTCCTTGACCATATCTGGATCCTCATGGAAAATTTCAAAGCGATCAGCGCTATATTTTCGCCCTACAGTGTTGTAATGGGATACTAAATAATATATTAATGCGTAAGCACCCGTAAATATTAAGGTCTAACTCCCACATCCGAATACATACGACAATATAATTGGTATCAGTTTAAAAGTCAACCACTCCTCTTGGATATACTATCAACTTCTCGGGCGTAGGTCCTTCAATATTTGGTATTTTTGGCGCGTATTTTTACCTATTTATCTCTAATTTTATATTTTGACTTATCATTGTCCTACCAAAATTAGTCAATATCTGTACACATACATCAGTAAGCCAAAATTTTGGTATTTTGATAATTTCAAAAAATTTTTCCACCCGGTCATTGGTGTCAGTCGGCGATGGTGCCAAAGCTCGCATTGTGGTAGTGCACAATGATTCGTCTTTCTTTGTTTGGGTTTTAAAAACTTTGAGAATAATTTCTGGTCTTTTATAATAACACCATCTGATAATACATTCTGGCCCTCTATGACCTTACACGCTCTTACTCTCTGGCCGTTTAATACAAATATTTATGGGCCTGTAAAAACTATATGAAGACCTTAGACTCTCTATGTGAAAACCTTCTTCTGATTTTTTTTAATACCTCGTGGTCTTCGATGAGAATATATGTTGACCTTCTACAAGAAGACCTATATGAGAACATATAGGGAAGACTTTTTGGACTTTGTTGAGAATATCAAATGTCTGACCCCTCTGGCCGTTTAATACAAATATTTATGAGCCTATAAAAACTATATGAATACCTTGGATTCTCTATGAGAAAATCTTCTTCTGATGTTTTTTAAATACCTCTTGGTCTTTTATGAGAATAGATGTTGAACTTCTACAAGAAGACCTATATGAGAACATATAGGGAAGACTTTTTGGACTTTGTTGAGAATATCAAATGTCTGACCCACAATGAGTAGGCTTTCTGGTACTCTATGAAAATACCATTTGAATTTCTATGAGAAGAACTTCTGGTTTTCTTTGATAGCACCTAATACCTTCAAATAGTAGAACAACTAGTTTCAATTAGAATATGTTCCGATCTTCTAATCTAGAGCACATTTGGCCTATAAGGAGACGAATTTATATTCCCTTATAGAAGATATCGTAGGTCTTACCCGTAGTAACATTCTCAGCTACTCTCCAAGAAGACCTTCTATTTTTCTGTGAAAATAATTATAAATTACCATGAGATAATTAAATCAACATTATAATTAAAATCAACCATGTATTATTTTAGCCATCTAACATAGTGTTCATCAGAATACTATCTGACCTTCTATAATTCGATTCTTCGGGGCGAAGGTCTTACCTCATAAAATCTTATATCCTAATTAGAATTATAAGAAACCTTCTATGCCCTCTATGATAATACATTTTGGTTCTTTAACATTTTATGGGATGAACCTCTAATTTTTTAATGAGAATACCGTCCGACCTCTTAAATAAAGTCCTGAACTTCTTATTAAATGTCTTTTAATAGACGACCTTTGATCTTTCTTGCCCTATATAGAAGGCATTGTAGATGTTACATATAGCAACATCTTCGGTGATCTATAAGATGAACTTCTGGTTTTCTTTGAGAAAATATTCTGATATTCTATAAAAGGGCTTCTGATGGAAGGTCTTCTACCCTTTTCTGAAAAACCCCTTTGACGTTTTATAAGAACGCTATCTGCCCTTCTGTAAGATGATATCACCTTCTGGCTTCATCTGAGAAAACATTCGGATTTTCCATAAGAATACTTTCGGGCCTCTGGCCTTTTAATATTTTATGAGAAGAAATTTCGATTATCAATTAAGATCTAAATTAAATGAAGATAACACCTTCAAGGATCCTTCAGCATAATATATATATATATATATATATATATGTACGAGGGCAGTTCGGAAAGTTCTTAGCCTAGCACAAAAAACGCGGTATGCACAGAAAAAAGTTAAGTGTTTTGAAAACTTCCGTATCTGTTATGTTTTCAAAGAAAACTAGAAGACGACTTTCTTGCCCTATATAGAACATCTTCGGTGATTTATATGATGGACTTCTAGTTTTCTCTGAGAAAATATTCTGATCTTCCATGAAAAAGGCTTCTGGCCTTCTAATGGAAGGTTTTCTAACCTTTTCTGAAAACCCCCTTTGATGTTCTATGAGAACGCTAGCTTCCCTTCTGTAAGAGGGTATCACCTTGTCTCTTCGTCTGAGAAAACATTCGGATATTCCATGAGAATACTTTCGGTTTTCTATGAGTATACCCTCCGGCCTTTTAATATTTTATGAGAAGAAATTTCGATTATCAATTAAGATCTAAGTTAAATGAAGATAACACCTTCAATAATCCTTCAGCATAATATATATATATATATATATATATATATACGAGGGCAGTTCGGAAAGTTCTTAGCCTAGTACAATATGCGCGGTATAAACAGAAAAAAGTTAAGTGTTTTGGAAACTTCCGTCTCTCTTATGAACACATATTAAGGTTTATTTCGATCTGGCAACTCTTTCATATAGAAACAGGTGTTCAAAAAAAAAACCTAGCACAAAAAGCGCGGTATAAACAGAAAAAGTTAAGTGTTTTGGAAATTTCCGTCCCTCTTATGGACACATATTAAGGTTTTTTTCGATCTGACAACTCTTTCATATAAAAACAGCTGTTCAAAAAAACACATCCTCAATTTTTCACAATGGAAAAATTAGAAATGCGTGCTTTCATTGTAAAAAATTGCAGATGCGTCTTTGAACACCTGTTTCTATATGAAGGAGTTGCCAAATCGGAACAAAATTTAATGTTCATAACAGAGATGGAAGTTCCCAAAACACTTAGCTTTTTTCTGTTTGTAACGCTCTTTTTTTGATAGGCAAAGAACTTTTCGAAGTGCCCTCGTATATAGCTTCGTACAGTCTCCCTGTTGGCGGCCCTAAATTAGACCATCTACCATTTATTTCATATTATACATGTATTTAACCAGCGCCGTCGGCAGAGATACACAACAAAATACATACAAATTTATAACAATTATTATTATATTTTATTTTGCATTATATATGTATGTACAATTGAATTTATATATAAATGTTTGCATTAATAATATAAAAAAATAAATACACAACATTTTCTAATTTTCGAAAAAATTAAATTCTTAAAATAAAATTCGGTTTCTTTTAGACTGAATTTTATCGAAAGACTTCTTCCCCCAAAATCAAACAAGCAAATAAAAATAACTTCTTTAAAAATGTTTGTATTACAATTAAATATAAATATATATACTAAACTATATACAACTACCGCATACCATTCTCTAGAAATAAATGGTATTAATTTGTTGACAATAAATGAAAATATAATTACTATAACAATTTAAAAATAAAAAATCTATATATAATAATTATTGTATTATATATTAAAAAACAAAATAGAAAACTAAAAAATACTATTAAACATACAAGAAACATAGCCAGTTATTAATACATACAAATAAAATAAATTATGAATGAATGAATTTATACAAACTTTGGTCCATAGTGATTATGATGCGGGAAACAAGCGTCCAACAGGGTTATAATGGACGAGATGGGTCTTAATATTGTCAAAATTGACCACAAGAAACCCTTAGAACCTTAGTAATACGTGTTGGTTCCTTATAACCCTGTTCGCTTTGTATTTATTTTTCTGTATGAGATTTTATTTTCAAACATAACACAAAATACTTTTTTCTATAGAATGTTTAAAAAATATAACTTATATATAAATGTATGAATTATTAAAAAAATCAGTAAATATTATGTACAACGCATTCAAAGTTTGATTTAATACTAATTCAGCAATTTATAGATGTATTAATTTTATCATCGAGCATAAATAAATAAAAAATGAAAAGAGGTGTATATAAGCCAAACAAAAACAAAATATTGTGGTTTTATTTCGGAAAGTTCGACTAGACTCATTGAAGAACTGAAGGACATCTGATAGGAAAATTAAATGTATTCTAATACCAGAGGGCCTGCTAAATGAAAATTAGAAGGGCTCTTCATAGAAGACCAGAAGATCTAATGGAAGAATATCAAAAGTTATTGTCTTAGTTGATCATAAGTTCTTCCTCTAGAAGTCCGCAGAAACTTTTAACAGAAGACTAGAAGGTCATCTTTAAAAAAAATCACTAGACCTTCTCATAGTAGACTAGAACGTCGTCCCACAGAAGATTAGGTTCACTTTGAGAACATCATAAGAATTTCACATTGAAAATTAAAAAGCCTTCTCATACAGATCAGAGATCTATTCATAGAAGACCAGAAGATATTCTTTGAAGGTCTTCTTATTTGAAGAACATGTTTAGAAAATATTCCCAGAAGATCTACATATTTGAAACCCCATTGAACTATACTCATTAAAGGTCTATTTATTGAAGCTTCTAGAATATATTCTCCTGGAATACCACATAGTCTCCTCACATAAGAAGTCCAAAAGACAGGATCACATTATCTTCTAATAGAAGACAAGATGGTCTTCTCATAGAAACCCAACAGCTTTTGACGTAGAAATGGGTTCAGAAGGTGTTCTAACAGACGACCAGAGGGCCTGCTTAATGAAAATCAGAAGGTTTCTTCATAGAAGACCAGAAGATCTAATGGAAGAATATCAAAAGTTCTTGTCTTAGTTGATCATAAGTTCTTCCTCTAGGAGTCCGCAGAAACTTATAACAGAAGACTAGAAGGTCATCTTTAAAAAATCATTATTAAAGAACATAAAATCTCCTCATTGAAACCCAGCATGCCCACTCATAGAAAACCATAAGGTATTTCCTTGGAATAACAAAGCTCTTCACATAGAAAATCAGAAGTTCCTCTCATGGAAGACTAGAAGATCTACTCATCGAAGATAGGAATGAAGACCAGAAGGTCTGCAAATAGAAAACCATAAGGTATTTCCATAGAAGTAGGTTTTTAAGTAGAATACCAGAGGTTCTTCTCATAAAATACTAGAAGATATACTAATGGAAAACAGGATGGACCAGAAGGTCTTCTCTTTGAAAATCAGAATGCGATCTCATATAAGATCAGAAGTTATTCTCAGACAATGCCAGAAAATCTTCTGGTGGAAGGTTTTCTCATGGAATACCAGAATGCAATCGCATATAAGATTCTACAATGAAAGGTCTTGATATTCTACTACCAAAAGTCTACTCACTGAAGGACCTCACATAAAAGAGTAATAATACAATTTCTTCCTATAGGAAAACTTCTGAGATCGCTGCTTGGGCGAGCTCATATCTGTAGTGCTTTCTGTCTAGTTTCGAATCAAAAGGCCATAAAAACCTCCTTGTGGGTCACCTTACTCGTCTTCTTTTCTTCATTTCCTCCTGTCAACCTGGGCATCAGATGACCACAGAATACCTCTTTGTGGGTATCCTATCTCAATTTCATCGATGACTACACAGTCGAATTCTTCAATAGGAATTTTCATGGGAGGATCTCCGAACACCTCTTGAGTATCTCGATCACCACGTAGTAGAACTCTTCAATAGGTATTCTCAAGAGAGGGCCTCCGAACACTCTCTTGTGTGTTTCCTATCTCAATTTCGTCTCTGTAGTGCTTTCAACTCAGAAGACTTTAACAAATTCTCCTTGTGAGTCTTCTAACTCGTCTTCATATTGCCTCCTGTCAACCTGGGCATAAGATGACCACAGAATACCTCTTTGTGGGTATCCTATCTCAATTTCATCGATCTCTACACAGTCGAACTCTTCAATAGGTATTCCCATGATAGTGCCTTCGATCACCCCTTTGAAGGTTTCCTATCTCAATTTCAGAGATCACTGCGTGGCGAATCTCGTCTCTGTAGTGCTTTCTCTCTAGTTTCGAATCTGAAGACCTTTAAAAATTCTCCTTGTGGGTATCTCTCTCGTTTTATACTACCTCCTGGCATTAGAAGACTTCAGAACATCCCCTTGCGGATCTCCTAATTCAATTTCGTGGAACACTACGTAGTAGGACTCGTCTCTGTTTTTTGTCTTTAACAAATTCGTATGCCATTTCCCTCTTTCGTGTAGTCCGGTAGGTCCTTTTGGGATTCCCTGATTTTACGGAAGATTCCGAGGTTGCGCTCGTCTATTTGATACCAAAGCCTACTATGAGGCCCTCAGTCACCTATAATTCGCTTTCTGTTTGTATCAACCGATGAGAAGCTATTTTTCTTATTTGCGGTTTTGGCCTTTGAGTGTGAAGGGCTTTTGTTTTTCCTGTTCACACTGGGTGTTTCCACATCTGACAATATACTTGCTCACTTTTTCCACCATTTTATAACCTCTTCCTTCATCCGACATTCTTAGACGGTTATGTCGATCTTACATTCGTTTTCCGACTCTGAATTCGAGTTTAGTATGCGTTTGCTCTTCCGTATACTTAATTTCCTTCGCCGCATCTGAGAAAGTGGGGATTATGTCAAGCTTATCCTTATGGAAACCATCTACTGTACGTTATTCTTTCTCCCGTTCATGCTGTTCATTTTCGGTCTCAGTGTCCCATTCTTTCTTGTCGTGAACATGACAATATTCTTATTGACTTCTTATCAGGCTCCTTCTGAAAGTTGTATTCTCCAAGAAGACCAAAAATTCATCTTACAGAAGATCAATAGGCCTTCTTATAAAAGATCAGAAGGTTTCAGAACAGCTCAATGTGAGTGAATAGAACTCTGTAGAACCTCCTGCCTACTTCGCAAAAGAGGGTGCCTCCTTACCAGTCGTTTTTAGATTTGCATTCTTCTGCTTTCTGGCAAGTTTCTTAACGTGAGCCTGGTAAAATCCTTGCTCACTCTTCCATCATATTATCAGCGTCCTCAATCCTCTGGCATTCTTAGATGGTTATGTCGTTTTTACATTCGTTTTCCAACTCGGAATTTTAGTTCGAGTTCCGCATGTCTCTGAAGGTTTGGGATTATAGCATATTTAAGGGGGAACACACAGGGATTTCAGGCTTATTTTATTGCAAAATAATAAAGGAGAATGTCGTCCAAATAAAAGTTTGACTCTTATATTCCTTTATAAATTGACAATTCATATGAAGCCAACTTAACAGGGCAGGCCAGAATCCTCGTATGTGTTTCTCCCTTAGGCCCTGTACCCCAACTTTATTATGGTTGTATCAGATTAGTATGATCGAGTACATGTATATTTCCTGCCATCTAGGAACGGTTACGGTAGCAGGCCTTCAAACTTCATTGGCACAATACTCCCACTCATGGTATAATTGTATCATGCTCCCACTGTATGTTTTGAACTTCAAAAAATAGTTTTGTTTACATGTGCGGCAACATTGCTTCCAATTCCAAACATTCAAAATTTTTCTTCCAAAAAAATCAATTAACAAATTTCAAATTCCCAAAATGAATTCTTTGGAAAAAGCGATTTCGGAAAAACATCGTGTCATCATTCAACTAAATAAATTTGGTTCACAAAATGCATCCCACTCTAAATTAACTTTGGTGCAGGTTCGAGCTAGACCAGAAATGACAGATCCATTTGTGGCATTGGGTTATGATACCTTGCAGGTCAATAAGAAGTCGGGATCACAATTTTCCAATTTATCGTCGAAATCATCATTATCGTCGTCATCTTCCAAGGCGAAATTACATTTCGATTGTGTTGGTAATGGTTTTGATGCTCGCACACGTTCCGAAATGGCTTCAATGATGGCTCATTTGTTGCTGCAACAACGTAACTGTTGCATGATACGATGTGTGGCAAAACGTGAATCATCCGCTGCCGTTCTCAATCATTTACTCGTCTGCGAGGTGGATAAACGAATGCAATCGGCCCAGTTAAGCCTGAGTTGCATCGAATGTGAATATTTCGATATACGCAAATTCGATATGGTAAATTTGCTGGGTCGTCCGACACGCACAAAGAAATTCCTTAGCACTATGGATCTCCAGCGATGGCTAAATGGTGATTATCAAAATTTAGTAGCCGGCTGTCATGGTCATGAGTGTTTCGATTTTCGTTTCACCTATTCGGATAGAAGTCGTCGCATGTACGAAGTTAAATTCTCCTATATGCAAGTTGTTGCAGCCGCATTAGATGCGGATGGTAAGATTGCTCTTAGTAGATGTTTGGAAAATTTGAATATACGTCCCAGAGGCAATACATCGATGTTAGTGGATACCATACGTGATTATTACTCTGCCGAACAGGATATGCAAATTTGGATGTTTTTCGAAATTCCCGTTCAACAGAGGAATAGTTTTAATGGTGCGGCCGGTGATATTATGGATGATATGTTGAAATTTGCCAAGGCTGCTTATGCGGGCTTTAATTCGAACAGAGTTATTAATAAATGTGGAATGTGTCGTTGATCTTTTTCGAAAAAAATTATTATTTTTTTTTTAATTCAGAAAAAATATGATATTGTTTGTTACCTAATAAATAAAAAAATTGGTTCAGAACTATATTCTCAAGAATTACTATTGTAAATATTTCGAAATATGTAATTGCCTGAGTCTGCCTTACGGTCTTCTACACAAATATACAAAAACTCCTGTAGGTCCTCTCATAGATCTCCAAAGGGTATTCTAATAGAACCTTCTCAAAGAAGAACAGTAAGTCAAAAGTAAGGATTACTTAAAACAAAACCAAAAAGTAGTTCATTAGTTATTCTCATAGACCGTCCCAATATCTCATCTGAGAACACTGAATATCTTCGGTTTCAGAGAAGTCCAAAAAGTGTTTTCGAAGAAAATGATTTTCTCATAGTAGACGAGAAAGGCTTCTCATAAAGTGTCCGAAGTATTCCCAGAGTAGGGCAGAAGTATTTCTCGTAGAAGATCTGTAGTTATTCTCGTGGAATGTCTCCTCATAAAGGCCTTCGCATAGTAGGCCAAAAGCTATAAAGTCTTCTCAGAGAAGTACAGTTTTCTTTTTCTTGAAAATAAGTTATTCCCATTTTTTAAAAAAGCCAAAAGTTCTCATAGAAGGTCAAAAAACAAGAATGTCTTCAGAGAGAAGTCTGGGAAGTTTTTTTTTCATAGAAGAGTTTTTTTCATAGAAAATCAGAACGTTATCTCATAGAACATCATCTCAAGGAAGGATATCTTTTGGAAACCCAGTTGGTCTCCTCAAATTAGAATAGAAGAAATTTTCACACGGGAGGTCAGAACAGCAGCTCATGAAGACCAGAAAGTCTTTTCATAGAAGCCCAACAAAGAAGAAGTTCTCCTCGCAAAAAATAAATCTTCTACATTAGTCCAGAAAGCCGTTTCGTAGAAGATATTTTCAAATTAGAAGGATCTTTTCATAGTATATCAGAGATTATTCTTATAGAAGACCTGGACGTATCCCCGTAGAAAGTCTTGCCATAAAATAAATCGTAAAGTTCTACAGCTTTTTCATATATGGAACATCATTTCATAGAAGGCCAGAACATCTTACCAAAGAAGACTAAAAGGACTTCACAAAGAAGACCACAACTTCGTCTCATAGAAGACCACAAGTTTTTTTTCATAGAAGACCAGAAAGTGTTATCACAGAAGGACAAGGAATAAGAAGGTAACCTCGTAAAGAAGAATATCATCTCAGATAACCTCAGAAAGTCTTTTCAAAAGAGGTTTCTTCAAGAAAAAGATTTTCTTATAGAATGTCAGAACGTCTTCTCAATTTTCCTAGAAGACAAAAATATATTCTCGAGAACCTCAGAACGTTTTTTTCATAGAAGGTTTTTTCAAATAAGAAGAAGATTTCCTCATAGAAAATCAGAACGCAATCTCAAACAATATCAGGACGTTTTCCTCAAGTAACACCAAAAGGACTTCATAGAGAAAGTCAGAAGTTATTCACATAGAAGATCAAAAGTTAATATCACAATTGGTCTCCCATAAAAAAATCAGGACGGTTTTCTCAGAGAAGTCCAGAGTGGTTTTTTATTGAATATCGAAAGGTATTATCAAAGAAGAACTTTTTATTGTAGAAGGTCATAACGTCTTCTCAAAGAATAATAGATTTTTTTTAGATGATTACAAAGTCAAAGATCAGAAGCTCAAAGAATAAGAAGGTATCCTCATAAACGAGATTATCATCTGAGATAACCTCATAAAGTCTTTTCATCGAAGGTTTTATCAAAGAAGAAGACGATTTTTGCATAGAAAGGCAGAACGTAATCTTTAACAAGGCCAGAATGTCTTTAATGGTTTTCTCAGAAAATTTCAGAAAGTATTTCATTGAAGATCGAAAAGTATTTCTCTAAGAAGAACTTTTCATCCAGAAGACCAGAACGTCTCCTCGAAGAAGACTAGAAGGACTTTTAAAAAGAAGCCCAAAAGCTATTATCATAGAAGTCCTGAATATATTCTCATAGAAACACCCAACCTATTCTCTTAGATGATCTGATTGTTTTCATGAAACCTGACCAGAAAGAATATAACATCAAATAAAAGAAGTACCTTTGAGATCCTTTGACAATCAATACAAATAGAAGTCCTTCCGCCGGATAGACCATAACAATCTTTTAAAATCGTCGGGAGCTTTATGAAGAGTTTATATCAAATCAAGAACCTATGGACCTTAATTTTTTATTATGCAACCCATCAACAACCCGAAGTTTAAAATAACGGCCATATCGGTTGAAAAATGCGCCTAAGAGAATCAGAATACTTAAAGTGAAGACTTACCCTCGTAAGGGGTTATCTCAAACATGAACATTTTTCTGAGTAGGAGTTTTTGTACCTACAAAAACGGAATGCCAAATTGCAGTCATTTCGGTTAGAATCTGCTCCATCAATATACCTATGGGGTTTACGGAGCTATATTGGACATTGACCAATATTGGAAGGAATTTTTACCCCCGAAGAACTCATAATACGATATTACATCCAATTCGATTGGAAATTCCATGGAAATAACTAGCATAGGCGGGGCTATGTCATAATGTGGACCTACACGTAAAATGTTCTGCGAAGAAGTAGTTTACCAACTATAGCACTATCATATGGTATCTCTGACGAACTTTTAGAGTTGCAAACGGAATAAAAAAATAATATGCCCTCCAACTTGTGGGGGCGCCATCTACATTTCAAAACTCCACAAATTTATATTGGCATCCCTAACATTGCTTTATCCAAATCTTATCTTCAAATTTCGTTCTCTAGAGGGCACTGTTTTGTTTTTAAATGTTGATCCATGTGCCGAAACTCTTTAGCCAGTCAGCTGTTCGCGTGTAGAAGGTGCGGAAGAATTTTCCGTCCAGTTCGTTCAATAAATTATTTAATAACAATTCCAATATAAAATACAAAAAAATATTAATTAAGAATGAAATATCCAACAAATTATCTAAAATTACTTAACTTTAGACTGCGTCAGCATTCCTATGTACCACGGAAAAACCTGCATACTACCTCGAACACAGAAGGACCACAGCTAGAAGTTAAATTCTCAAATGGGTAAGTTATGCAGTCAGGCATTATTTGGAGTAAAATTCAAAATTTTAAAATTTTAAAACTCAATTTTATTACAGACGTAATCTCCTTATGACAGCGGGTCGCTATGCCCGTTTTGCCAATGCCACTGCTGTTTGTGAAATGGGTGATACAGCCGTTATGGTTACGGCAGTGTCAAAACAAAAACCCACACCGGGAACAAATTTCACTCCTTTGGTTGTGGATTACCGTCTTAAAACAGCTGCATCGGGAAGAATTCCAACAAATTTCTTTCGTCGTGAAATGGGTCCATCGGAAAAGGAAATTCTCTCGGCCCGTTTAATTGATAGATCTGTGCGTCCTCTATTCCCTGCTGAGTATAGAACCGAGACCCAATTGGTGTGCAATATGTTGGCCATGGATGCTGTCTATTCGCCAGATGTATTGGCATTAAATGCCTCTTCGTTGGCACTGAGTTTAAGTGATATACCCTGGTATGGCCCCATAGGCGCTGTGAGGTGAGAAATAGCCCTTAAAATCATTAATTCATTAGAGTTATTATGTGTTTTAAATGTGATACCCTTTGCAGATTAGGTCTTTGTGATGGTGAAATAATTGTCAATCCCACACGCCGTGAATTACAATCTTCCCAGCTGGATTTAGTGGTATCGGCTACGAAACAAAATCTCGTTGTTATGTTGGAGGGCAAAGGCAATGTTGTGCTGCAACAAGATCTACTTAAGGCCATAAAACAAGGCACCCGAGAGGCACAAAGTATTGTTGCCGAAATTGAAAGGCTGCAGAAGCTGCATGGTAAAGAGAAACGGCCATTGGAACAAATTGCCACAGTTGATGAAGAAATCTCTGCTGCAGTGCGTAGCATGAGTGAAATGCGTCTTCGCGAAATCTTTCAAGATGCTGGCCATGACAAAATATCACGTGATATGGCTGTTAATGATGTACGCACAAATGTTATTGACAAAGTGTGGTCCAGTTATCCAGACACCGATCCTGCCCTTATTACCGATGAATTTAATCGTTTTTGTAAAACGATATTTAGAGAATTGATTTTCGAAACAGATCGTCGTTGTGATGGTCGTGATTTTGATAGTCTGCGGAATATCAGTTGTGAGGTGAGTATACTTTAGGGAAAATTTTTTAGAGGTATATGAAACTTCAAGTCAAACGTGGACCTACATTGACGATATTCAGACATGAGACTAGCCCTTTCAAAGTAACTAAAAGCAGTAAGGACCATTTTGAAAAAACAGAAATTGTATTTGTAATTGTATTTCGGTTGGTAAATTAGACTTGACCTTGGGATTTAGATCTTGGACTTGTATGAGGTCTGTGTCAAAACATGGACCTACATCGAATGTTTTTAGCCCGAGGGAGGTTTTCTTTTGAGAAACCAAAATGCAAAATTATAGTCCTTTTAATAGGAAAATGATACTAAGATCTAAAATACCTAAAAGTTGTTAGGACTTCTATATAAATACTATGTCAAAACATGGACCTTGATTGAAAATATTTATCCATCCATAGCAGCAGATTAAATCCGATTTGGTATAAGCCATCAAGTGGCTTTAGGCCCTACAATAGACTGTATTTATTTAAGTATCCAATATACCCTTACGTGTAATCAGGATCCAATGGGAAATTTCTTCCAAATTAGGCTTTTGGTAGGAAAGTGAGGCTAAGATCTAAACTACCTAAAAGTTGTTAGGACTTCTATATAAGGACTATGTTTGTCCATCTGTAGATTGGTATTATTTAGCCATCCGTAGCAGCAGCTTATATCCAATTTGGTACAAGCACCTGGGAATCATTGCAGTTTAGACCCCACAACAGACTGTATTTAATTAAGTACCCAATGTTGTCTTTTCCAATTCATATATTTTCAGGTTGATTTATACAAGCCCTTGCATGGTTCGGCACTTTTCCAACGTGGTCAAACTCAAGTGTTCTGTACGGTGGCATTGGACTCACAAGAATCTGCCATGAAACTTGACACACTATCGGCATTGGAAAGGTAAGAAATTAAGACTCATAAGCATTGCAAAAATAAAAAATATTTTATGACTCCACATTCTCAAGGTCAAGTCGTTGATGCTCTATTATCGGCTTGTGTATTATCCGGTTTCTAAAATTGTTTTATTTTTTCTCCTATTTTTTTCAGTGGCATTAAAGCCAAAAACTTTATGCTGCACTACGAATTCCCCCCATATGCCACCGGTGAAGTTGGCCGTATTGGCGGTGTCGGCCGCAGAGAATTGGGCCACGGTGCGTTAGCGGAAAAAGCTCTCGTTCCCACACTGCCAAATGATTTTCCCTTTACAGTAAGACTGACATCAGAAGTACTTGAATCGAATGGTTCCAGTTCTATGGCAACCGTTTGTGGTGGTTCAATGGCCCTGATGGATGCCGGTGTACCCGTCTCCTCACCTGCCGCCGGTGTTGCAATTGGTCTTGTTACCAAATATGAAAATAATGACACCAAACACTTGCAAGATTATCGCATTTTGACAGATATTTTGGGTATCGAAGATTATTTAGGTGATATGGATATGAAGGTGGCGGGTACACGTAAAGGTTTCACAGCCATTCAAGCCGATTTGAAAATACCCGGCATTCCATTGAAAGTTGTTATGGAGGCATTACAAAAAGCTACCGATGCTAAGGCGAAAATATTGGACATTATGTCGGAGGCAATACGCGAGCCGAGAAAAGTTAAAAAAGATTGTTGGCCCGTTACGGAACGTATAACCATAGAACCACAACAAAGATCACATTTAATTGGTCCGGGTGGTTTGAATTTGAAAAAGCTCTACATTGAAACTGGTTGTACGGCAACAACGGAAGATGAGACCACATTTACATTATTTGCCCCCTCCCAATCGGCAATGCATGAGGCCAAGGAAATGATTGACACCTTTTTGGTACCCAAAGAGAGAATACCTGATTTAGAATTTGGTGGCATTTATACCGCAAAAATAACAGAGATTCGAGATACTGGTGTTATGGTCATTCTATATAATGGTATGCCTCCGGCATTACTGCATAATTCACAATTGGATCAGAGAAAGGTGAGCGATAACACTTCGAAGTTTCAAAATTTGCTTTCTTTGGTTAATTTTTCGTCATACTTATTTATATTTTACCCTTCCAGGTTGCTCATCCCTCCGCCTTAGGCCTTGAAGTTGGCCAAGAAATTCAAGTGAAATATTTTGGTCGTGATCCTGTCTCAGGTTTTATGCGTTTGTCGCGTAAAGTTCTACAACCTACTACCAGCATTATACGTAGCCTTAATAAATCCAATGCCAATGAAGTACAAAATGATAACTCAACAACACCACCCACCTCCTCTTCCTCCTCAACATCATAGTAGACAATATAAACCCAAAAATAAAACTAAATACTATTTGTTATATTTTTAAGTATGTTTAATTAGTTGTTTTAAACTTTTATGATTTTGTTCGATAAAAACATATAAAATGAATGAATGTTTTACATTTGTTATCCGTTTAAAAAAATGTATAAAAAAATTCTTTAAAATAAAAATGTTTTGCAAATCTTGGAAATGCAAAAAAAGAAAGTGAAATAATGAGAAATATATATGTGTGTGAGAAATAATTACAAAATTCATCAATTGCAAACTTGTGTTTTTTAACTCAAATAGCAAAAGAATAATTAAAAAAACTTAGTTGTTTTTATACAAAATCCTATTTAGTTTATATGTAATTAATATAATAGTAGTATTTGTAATTATGGAAGATATGATTTTTTGTTTGAATTAAAATAACGTTTTCGAGTTAAGAGGTGGAGCAGATTTTTCCAATTACAGCCATATTACCAGTAGATTTTTGTGGGACGTGGATAGATTTTCGCCTTCTTCTTCTATTATGAAATATTTAAAATGTGGACCGACCCGTTAGCAGTATATAGTAGTTGATGCAAGGCCTTATATTTTTCCCAAGCCTCTTTAGGCATCATCTGTATTTTCAATATTTGTCATTATGACATTTCTCCATAGTTGACTTCGTGTGTTTTCCTTTGTTCATATTATAACACGATAATATGAATCGGTTATACTATATAAGGCCACTACGGTTATTTTCGAATCGGTAATATAATCTACAACTTCATCACATATATCGGATATATAACGACGATTTTTAGGGAATCTGAAAAATAAAAAGAAGAAAGAGTATATGTTAATAAAAGAACTACATATTTAATACTTGTATTAAACATAAGTATTTAGATGCCAATGTAACACCATGGTCATGGTACTGTGAAAAACTGGTTCAACTTCTTCCAAAGGCCATTGTGTCACAGAGTACTAACGCCGGGCGTTAATAAAACAAAATCCTTGTGTGCAGAACTCGGAGTTTTCAAGGTCAAAAAATCCAAGCATAAAAATATATCCTATTTATTTTATAAAAATCCACGCATAAAAATATACCTCAAAATTCTTTAAAAAAATTTACCTAATTTTTTAAAATATCTACGCCCAAACTATACCCAAAATTATAAAAAAGTCAAAGCCTGAAAATATACCCAAAATTATAAAAAAAAATCCACGCCTAAAAATTTACCTCATCTTAAAAAATCCACGCCTAAAAATATACCCCATAAAACTATTTTTTAAAATACACTCCCAAAAATATACCCCATAAACCTATTTTTAAAAATACACTCCCAAAGATATACCTTAATTAAAAAAATCCACGCCTAAAGATATACCTCAAAAACCTATTTTTAAAAATCCATTCCTAAAGATATACCTCAAAAAATTATTTTTTAAAATCCACGCCCAATGATATACCTCAAAAGCCTATTTTTAAAAATCCACGTCTAATGATATACCTCAAAAACATATTTTTTAAAATCCATGCCTAAAGATATACCTCAAAAACCTATTTTTAACGATATACCTCTGAAAACTTATTTTTAAAAATCCACATCTAAGATATACCTCCAAAACATATTTTTAAAAATCCACGCCTAATGATATACCCCAAAAACCTATTTATTAAAATGCATGCCTAAAGATATACCTCAAAAACCTATTTTTAAAGATATACCTCTGAAAACTTATTTTTAAAAATCCAATTCTAAGATATACCTCCAAAACATATTTTTAAAAATCCACACCTAAAAATATTCCTCAAAAACTTATTTTTACCTCAAAAACCTATTTTTAAAAATCCACTCCTAAAGATATACCTCAAAAACCTATTTTTAAAAATCCACTCCTAAAAATATACCTCTAAAACGTATTTTTAAAAATCCATGCCTAAAGATATACCTCAAAAATCTATTTTTAAAAATCCACGCCTAAAGATATGCCCCAAAAACCTATTTTTAAAATACACGCCTAAAGATATACCTCAAAAACTAATTTTTAAAAATCCACGCCTAAAAATATACCCTAAACTATAAATTTGTTTAAATCCACCCCTACGCTCAAAAATATACCCTAAAAATATTTTTTCAGTTACCGTGGTACATTTTTATCCATCCTAATATTGGCCGGTAATTCATTTAAAAATGTGACTACCGTGCAGTTTTTGTTTAAAATTACTAAGTTGTTTTCTCGGTGAAACAGATTAAAACGTCGTTAAGGTTTATATTTATTGCGAACTTGCATCTACGAATTAAATTCATCCGTATCAATGTTCGACATTTATCATCACACCACAACATCCCTTTTCAGAGCAGATTTTTCTTGTAGGGACCGGCTTGTTTATTCTGATCAAGTATATACTTCATGGAATATTTGTAGATGTTAAAAATAACTTACCTATCAATTACACTATTAATTTCTTGTTCAGTCTCTTTTCGATCGACAGCTCGTGGATTAATAGCTGCCACTATGCCATTTAATGTGCATGGCGATAATTCCACTACCATAACAGCTATGGTTTCTGTTTTGGCAAATTGTGCCAGAGTTGAAGACATTTGCTGAGTTACCTGCAATGAAAAAAAAACATAAAAATTAATTCCTTAACAAAATCCAATCAAACCACAAATACAATATCTACAACTTACTTGATTCTCCAAACGTCTTCGATAATTTGCCGACAGCTTATCTTGAGTCAACGAAAATATTACTTGTATATTCGGTAAATTACTTAAACTACTCGAGCTGATAATATTTTTAACATTTGTTCCCGATGCCGAGGTGCTGAGGGCATTATCACCACGACTGCCATAACTGCCATAGCTACCACCTCCACCACCACCAAAACCACCGCCGTAGTAATTCGTGTTTGCCTGCTGAGCGGAGTAATATTCATTGGAGGCATTGGTTGTGCTATCCTGCCGCAACGAAAGCTTCTGTATAAAATCTGCCAATTCGGAACGTGTGACATGACGTTCCTGAAAACGTTCTCTCTCCCACGAACGTATACGTAATGCTCCATTTTCAGCAACCAATATAACATGGCTAGCCCCTAGTTTTGCTAAATCTTGAGATTCATCACCACTACATGTAACCGATTCGATAAAACTGCAACGTATACCAGCGGACCACAGCAATCGCATAATATACGTAACATCTTTAAGGGGTGGTCTTGATCCCGACACACAAACACCCACTTCAATTGTTCGACATTTTTGTGAATCTTCTGAACCCATGGCGGCAACAAGTTTATCCAAAGAGAATGAAAGACCAGCTCCACTTATACAGCGATTGGGTAAGTTGGGATTAAAACCTTGTGCCTGTTTTTGGAAATCCATTAGCATGCTGTCGTAGCGTTCACCCACAGCCAATACCGAGGGTCTGGATGTACGATTCGGTTTAACATCGGCAATCATTTGCCATATTACACCACCCGCCGCTGCACGCTCATAATTTATGGGTAATCCAGCAAATATGTGTATGGGACATTTTACACCCAAACTTTGGGCCAACAACACAATTGATTCCATTTCTCTTAGGGCACCCTTGGCCAGGGAGGCAGCTTCACCTTTACCTCTAACCAAAGACCGTAGTGATGAATCATCAGCACTGTTTTTACCACTCATTTGGAAATTAGCTAGCAGCAAATCAATTAAAGCCGATCCAGATGTCCTTGACTTCTCCATAATGCTATTTACAATCGAATGAAATTGAAATTTCGATATACGCCCCTCAATATAATCCAATATGCTGGCAAAGAGATCTGCATACATTTCTTTGGGTACATTACAGTAGAGCAGTATGGCCCTCAAGAGATTTGTGTGGTTCATGCGAATCATAACATTCTTTTCCCGGGGATTGGGAATTTCCGAAGCAATTTCATAGGCCAGCGATAGAAGTTCAGCATCTACCAAATGGCTGGCGGAATGTGGTGAAATGATATCAAAAGCACATTCATAATTTTGTTTTGGATGGAAATTGAAAACTTTTTCCTCGCGATATACACGATCCACACAGTAGCGCCGTATCATATTCACACCACTCATGGCAATGTGTCGGGCAAATTCGGTGCGCAAATCACTTGGTAAAACCACAACACAACCGGAATGTGTCATTAGCTTGACCGGATTGACCCAATGATTAGTGCGTTTCGTTAGAGGTGACATAAGGGGGGTATCCACTTCAATGGCTCCATGTTTACGAAATAGGGATACCACTTTACCCTTGACAAATTCAATCAACGGGCTGAGAGTTACTAAACTTTCCAGGACCACTGGTGTATTCCAGGATTTCATTGCACGACTACCACCCATGTGGTAGGTATGTTCCAAAACTTCATCACTTTCCTGTTGCAGGCAACGAGCTACAATATGTTTGTAGGCTTTACTTTGGGGATTGGCCAGGGCATTCTTGAGCATCTCCTGTAATTCACTTGCTTCCAGCTGAGCTGGCGGTAACAAATCAGATACTAATAATTCTTCGGCCGTTGGTCTTTGTGAGGGGTCATGATTTAGAAGCCAACGAAGGAGCTAAAATCAAAAAATATTAAAAGAACGTTAAAATTTATTTTGGCTCATAATTTCCAAAAAACTCACCTTCACAGTCTTATCATTTTTGGGATTTTGTAACATATAATCTGGTATAACAATATTGGGACTTCTCAGTTTAATTATAGTTTCAGCTCTCTCCATGCCTGTAGCAAATGGAGAATGGCACATTTCGAATAGGATTATACCCAAGGTATACATATCAACTTTTTGGCTATAGGTTGATTTTGAAGCATTTCCCGTTAATTCGGGAGCCACATATAGAGTGGTTCCCACCTTGCCCGTCCCGGTACCATCTTCTATTGATGTTATTTGCGAAGCATGACTTTGCTGTATATTATTATGCTCCTGATGAGAAGATTGTAGGGCCAAAAAACTTGTGGTGGCCAGACCAAAATCACCAATCTTTATTTGATCATGAGAATCTAAGAAAATATTAACCGGTTTCAAATCTCGATGTATTATACCCTGCTGATGGATGTGTGATAAACCTTCGGCTATTTCACGGAATAAACGCCACAGACGATCTGTATTGGCATATAAATTATCATCGATGGCTGTGCGGAGAGTGCATTTTTCACAAAATTCCATTTGAATGTACATGATTTGCATTACCGGTTTCGGTGATAGGACTTTAGATATTTCCGAATCAACCTCATCGACATCATCGTCATCTTCATCATCACTATAGACAGCCACCTTACCATTAGAGTCAACAAATTCAATACCATCATCTGAATCGGAATCATCCATATCATGTGGTATATAACCATTCCAAAGGCTTGATGAATCGGTTTCCGTCTCCGTTGTGGCATTTGCAACTTGTGGTGATTTTGGTGGCTTAATACTCTCCACACTCATGGACCAATCGCCGGATACCAACTTATCCATTTCCTCGATATCCTCTTCATTGACACTTTCTATCCAACTGTTAAAGTAGCGGACCACATTTTCATGATTTAGACGTGACAGTAGCTCTACTTCTCGTGTCATTTTCTTATATAACTGTTTACTTCGTGCCGGTAGTGGTATTCGCTTTATGGCATATTCACGATTATCGAGGATATTACGAACTTTAAGAACATCACCGAAAGCCCCCTTGCCCAAATACATAAGAACTTCGAATTCAGTTCGTAGGCGTGATTGTGACGTGGGTAATGATGGTATGGAAAAGGGTGCCAGGGTTTGTGGTGTTGTCGGTTGTCCTGCCGCATTATTTCGTTGTTTTAGCGGTGCCACAGCCAAGGAGGGCTTTCCACCAACAGCGCCGCCACCTAGGGTTTTGTATGTTGTCATAGCCATGGTTAAATGTTGATTTTCTTTATCCTCATTAGTGAATAGGGAACAGCGTAGAAATGGGTGTTCCAGCAGTTCGGATGCTGATAATGTACGATCGGAATGGCATCTGGAATGAAAAGAAAAAATTATATTTTTCAAATAAATGGGAGAGATCTAAATCATAAGAACTGTAGATACATACAATTAAAGATGCGGTATTATGACAATTCATTCGTTAGAGAATTGAATAAGAAAAAATGTCATAGGGTCGACACATTTAAACCCCAAATCATATATGTTGTTAGAAAGTACTACTTACTTATCAATGAAATCTCGCATCTCCGGTGTATGAGTACTCATTAAACTATCCACCAGTGTTCCAAGTGCTGGTAAATCACCATGTGTCGATCTCTCGCCAGAACCACCAATTAACTCCAGCAAATTGGTAACAATGGAAAAATCTGTCACTCTGATCATACCACTATTATCCATAAATACCGTTGTATCCAAAAGATGGCTATGTGAAACTCCTTTATTGTGGAGAAATACCAAAGCTTCCAACACCCCCTTCGCCACACCACGAACACCATCCATACACCAACCCAACGCCGAAGAAATACTAAATACACTTGTGCCAAAGACAAAATCCTGCACCAAATATACCAACAATCCTTCTTTACGTTTTATGCACAGCACACATTCATATTGAATGAGATTTTTATGATGCAGCTGGGCCAAGGTGCTGACTTGTTTCTCTATCGATGAAATAATGTCATCAACACGATGACTACCCGAACAGTTTGGTTCCGATGTAAGCCATAGACATTTGCCACTTCCACCACAATGCTGCTCAATTTGCGAATATTTAATATTCCATTCAGTGATGTAGACCAATTGTCCGGTATCAATATCAATTCCCGTATAAGCAATACAACCCTTCTGTGAATGACCCAAACAGCTACCTCTTCGAATTTGTCGTCCAACTTTATGGAAATATAACGTTTCGCTATTACGATGTTCAACACATCTTGTGGGATAGATTTGTCCACGATAGTACGGCGAAGAACTCTCCGAACTTTCTGAGGAGCTGGGATGACGATGATTCGATTCACTCATACTACGACGTGGTTCACGTCTTTTTGCTTCCGACTTAAACATCTCCTTGCGACGTTCAACTTCTTCGATGAGATTTTGCCTTTCTTGGTTTTCACGTTGCTTTTTCATATCGAGTAATTCTTGTTCTCGTTGTTGTTTTTGTTGTAACATTTCATCGTAAAATGAACCTCTTGGCGGTTTATTGTGCTTTAGGAGAAAGGCTTGGACCGTCTGCGCTAGCTCATAGATCATAACTTCACCACGTAACTCTTGCGATTGTTGTTGTAATTGTTGAAGTAACTCCTCGATGAGTTGATCGGAAATACCTTTCGTTTCTTCCAAAGTGACCTTGGGTGCTCTGAAATGAAAGTCAGAAAATAATAAAGACATTGAAAATTAATATAACGAAAAATTAATTTGATTCTAAAATAAATAAAAAATAAGAAATTTTTTCTAAAATTCGCCATGGCTTGAAACAAGCCTTTGTAGTGCGTTGCAGAAATCCATTTTCCTCGTGATATGGACCTTTATAATTCTGTAAGTACCCTGGTTTTTTTATAAATATTTTTAAGAGTTATCAGAGCAAATCGAAAGCTGATTCTATGTGGATGTCCAATATTGGATATACTACTTCTTATGTTGAGAGATCACTTATGAGATGATGGGTTGGAGCCATTATAGAGAGGCTATGCCAAAACCTGGAGATGCACAGTGGAAAAAACGGTTAAACATTTAAAAAAGTGGCTAAAATAAGTCGTAACCTTATAAATGGTGTCCAATATCAGAATAAAACATAGACCAATATTGAACATTTTCTTCAACGATGTTGTCATCTTACAGGACTCTGAAATATCGACCAACAGTTCTTCTACTGAAAAATTCATCCCAAACTCTTCGGCCAACGTTCTGAGGTCATATCAAAACGTAGGCCGTCATATCAAAACATTCTTGAAGTCGAACCAATGTACGTGCAGAATTTAAAAACTATCTTAAATTGGGAATTCTAAAGATAGTGCATCGCTAAAACGACAAAGAATTATGGAACAAACCATGTTTAGGGGGTTGTTCGATTATGACAATATAATCATGTTTTTTCGATCGTGTATTGTTTTAAAGTTATAAATTCCTATGCTTATAACTTCATTATTTATGGTTCGATGAAGGTAATATTGGTATGGATGTAATGCGTACACATTATATTTTCAATTAAATTCTTCTTAATTAAAAATTATACAAAATAGCCGGCCTAAAAAGGCAAAAAAGATAAAGTTACAGGGTGCACCTTGTTGGTGATAAGACATGTCGTGGAAAAATTGTGATCCGGCTGTTAAAAATTCCTTTATATCAAAATTTTACTTGGCACCTAGCAGCTGTATCTATTACAAGTGCATCAATTCCAATCCACAACGTTGAAAAATTTGGCTACGCGATTAAAATTTCCTTTATATCAAAATTTTACTTATATTTTTTGACTTTCTTCTATGGACAGGCGGAAAATATCAAGTTTCTCTTAATATCCGCCAATATTACCATACTCGGTCCAAAAATGTACCGGAAGAGCAATGTGGGGATGAATTCCGGTGGAACTGCTAGAGGTCCTTATCTAACTGATGATGATGAACACCACGGATTTCCCCATTACATGTCATATATTATTCGTGATCAGACCGATCGACTTAAAGTCTGACTAGAACAGGTCCTGTGCCGACAATAAACATCAGAGGCAAACCATGCCAAGTACACAGCTGAAATCCGTATTTCCGTAGATATGTGATTCTAAGTACCGCTTGGACCGTTGTATGCGCCATGTATTTACATTCTGAAGTATAGGGGCCCACATATCCGCAAATACGGACAACCTGGTAATCAGGGCACCACGAACCACAAAGAAATTCAAAGCTATCCACGACCGGGTCTTAAACTAGCCTTTCTCCTTTAGAACTGCTTATGGTAAAATTTTCACGATCCGTATCGAATGAACTATAATCAGATAAAAATTAAATTGTTTCATACTTACACCTTAGGATATTTGGATGGACACACTACATGCAGTTTCGTACGAACATATGCCTCCGCCTGACCATTTGATGAATCTCGCAAGGGTGTCAACATTATACGAATATCGGTCGGTTTCCATTGTGAAGGTGTGGCACTGCTATTATATGGCCGTAAATCTTCAACATCATTGCCAAATATCGACTGCACAATTCGACACATGAAAATGAAAAAGAAATTGCGTTTCAATCAAAAAACACCAAATTTTTCATTCACCTAAAAACATAACCCCACTCATCAGAACATACATACATAGTATGTACATATGTATAAATATATATCCGTGTAGTTAAAATAATATCACTAATGTTTACCTTTATCGCTTCCAGTTCTTCCATTTGCCTTTCACGAAAAGACTCTTTTGCCATTTTTACTATCGGCTAGTGGTTTTCTTTCTCTTCCTAGACATTAATTTCACTGCCGGCAAAATTCACAGCGATCCAAGCGTTTTTTTCTATTTATCAACTAATATTGTGTCGCATCAATTGGAAACACTGATATTATTGTTGTACCGTCGGCAGTTCGCTTAGCATAATCACAAGAAGTGCAATTTATTTCTTCGAATTTTTCCTACGGATCCTGCTCCACTGATACTGATCGTTCAGTAATGACAGCTGTTGCCTTTGTTAACTGCATCCAAATGTTCATAGTCCGTCGGCTGTTTGGTTGGCCTCCTTCGAATTGTTTTTAATATATAGTTTTATTATGGAAAACCCGTATTATGGAACGTGTTTTGTGTTTTATTTTTAAATACAGTGCGTAATTTTTTGTTATTGTTTTCCGGTACAAAAAAAAATCTTTACTTCTTCATAACTAGTTCAGTCAAATGATTCACTGCAAGGAAGTGCAAGAACTAGGTTCATCACAAATATTTCGTTTATTTTTCGGTTTATGGTCCATTCACATGAAATGCGGTTCTTGTATTATTGAACACGTTTGATGTAGTTCTATCATAAATGCAGACATAAGCATAATGTTTTATGTTTTATTGATAGTGCAACAACCTCATGGTGACAATTATGATGCAATAATAAGCTGTTAAGGCATAAGCAGAATGGATTCGTTGCGTCAGCATTCGTTTTATTTGTTATCGATAATTCAACAAGCATGTGGAGACGATAACATTAAAGCTTGAAGTTGTTGAGCGTTGCACTTCGAAGTTGAATATATTTTAATTTTACGTTATTGCATTTGCCGCTATTAATCAATTTTCTTAGCAAAATATTTATACCCCATAATGTCCAGATAATTTCGCGCGAACCGTTTTTTCTAAATCACATGAAAACGTAAACAAACAATTTGACCGCTTCGGACCTGGCATTTCCACCTTCGGCCAGATTTTCAATCTGCGCCACATTCCGAAAAATAACCACTAAAAACACATCGAAATGGCGAGAAGACCAAGCTGATGGTATCAAATCGAAAGACGTCCCGTAGACTCGCGCATTTTTTTTTTTTGAGGTGGGAATAAAAAATTACAAAAAATACGATGCCATGTAAGTCTGCTTTTCCACAGGCAAATTTTTATTTGGCAAATACTGAGTTTGTAGGCGAGAGGGGTGCGAGGAAAAAAAACAAAAATTTGCCTGTTCAGAATTTGCCGTACACGCAAATTCTGCTTTGCTCTGTTCTTTGAAAACAATTTTGTTGACATTTCCTTTTGAACCTATTCGCTTTACTGACACACAGCCGGCTTTTGTTTACAAACCTGTTGCTTTAATTTTTGCAAGTGAAATTTAATTTTTAATTTTTGCAATTTATATAATAAAATATATAAAAAATAAATAAAATATTAAAAAAAAATCTTTAAAATGCAAACACTTTTGACTTTTATTTTCTTTCTTTTGTATTTTGATTCGCAAATTTGGCAAAGAAAAATTTGCTAATGGAAAAGCAAGCGAAAATTTCAATAGAGAAACCAAAAAATTTTTTTAAAGCTTGAAGTTGTTGAGCGTTGCACTTCGAAGTTGAATATATTTTAATTTTACGTTATCGCATTTGCCGCTATTAATAAATTTTCTTAGCAAAATATTTATACCCCATAATGTCCAGATAATTTCGCGCGAACCGTTTTTTCTTAATCATATGAAAACGTAAACAAACAATTTGACCACTTAAGACCTGTCATTTCCACCTTAGGCCAGATTTTCAATCTGCGCCAAATCCCGAAAAATAACCACTAAAAACACATCGAAATGGCGAGAAGACCAATCTAATGATATCAATTCGAAAGACGCCCAGTATACTCGGACCAACTGTCATCGGGCGACGAAAATCATTGTCCACGCATTTTTTGAGGTGGGAATAAAAAATTACAAAAAATACGATGCCATGTAAATCTTGATTTAGATTAGGCGAGTTCACTTGCGGCAATTCTTGTTCTATTTTGAACTTGCATCATGCGTCTATACAAGGCATTTCGGTTTCCAAAATATTTTTCTATTTGTTGTTTTTTCACATTTAAATATATATAAAATGTCAACAAAGACGAAATACACAAAACGAATTGCCAGAAAATTGTCGGTACGAGCAATTTTTTTCCATTTCTATTCTCTTTGTCCCTCTCTCCTACAAACAAAGACTTACCGCATCTAAATCATGTTTACATTGTACCGGATTTCGTTAATCCAGTGGATTTAAATTGTCACTTCCATTGTATATATGTCAATTAAATCCTCATGATGTAGGTTAACCCATAAAAAAGTTCTAATGTAAATGCCGTTTAACACAACGATGAAAATTTGGCAGTTTTGTTTGTTCTTCGAATTCCCCCAAGAATTCAATTCAGAATTGATCTCCTATTACTTAATAGGAGAGACGGTATATTCGACAGATATATACCCTCAGCCCATGGTACAATAATAAAGGGCTAAACAGAATGTTCGCGTTGAGCGTTTTTTGTTATCGCGTTAACGCACGCAAAAAGTTAAAATATATTTAACTCCGAAGCGCAGCGCACAACAACTTCTAGCGTTTGTGGTATCGTTTCCTTGTGGTTGTTGTATTTTCGATAACACATAACGCAACGGATGGCTGAACGCGAGCATTCTGCTTAGCCCTTAAGAGGTAGGATAAAGGGCTAAGCAGAATATCGCTACCATCCTTACGCTCCTGGAAATCCTCGCCAAGAAATTACTAACCCATAAGAATCTGGAACATCAAACGGCTATATGAAACTAAAAAACAACATCCTTGCCCATTGAAACTACCCCTTTCAATGCAGGACTGGCACCTACGCTTGAACCACATGCAGCCGACATTATGGCCGTATCTTTCAGGGAATTATTATCCCCAGGATACTAGTCGTCTAACTCTTATATGCGAACCATAACCATAACATAACAATAGGCATTCATGAACGAACATGACTTTATGCCCAAACTCCACCTATTCCCAAGAAAAGGTCCAGCTGCTCTGCATTCGTCAGCGATACATATCATGTGTTTGTTCCTGTAGCTTACAGTCTCAGTCGATAAAATAGCAGAAGTGTCTTGCTCCCCTTTCTGCCCTATGGTGTCTAGGTTTGCATGTCTGACCTGTTTCCGGCCAAATTCACCTAATGTTGTCGAACATCCCTTAACAATGTTGTCCATTTTGTGTGGGAGATACCAGAAGGAGTGGGTCCGATCTTTTAACTTGAATTAAATTTGAAAAAAATATTACTATGTGCATATTTGGCATCAAACCGGATATTAACAAATTTTCTAAATTTTAAATTGATTGATTTTCAAAGTTTCAAAATGTTGACCCTTTGTGAGGCAGGTACTAGAAGGAGCGAACCGATTAGTTCTATCCCCAACAATATAAATTTATAGTTAAAAAAATTAGGCTGTGTAAAGTTTGGTTTGCTCTGCTCGCATGACATAATAAAATTAATATTCAGCCAAAGTTTGAACATTTTTTGGGAAGGTCCACTCAAGAAGGAGTGGACTGATATTCCTTATCTTCGAAATTTAACTAAGTTTGAAAGGAATATTGCAATGACAAAGTTAGGATAATATCAGTAACACCCTTCGAGAGTTATTATGCACACCTGACAGACCGAAATCGTCCGGATTTTGTTCAATGAAACATGGTGACTAAAATCAATATTTCGATGAAGCACATTTTTGCCGCATCAAAGTGTATATTCCCTATGACATCAAATGTCATGTTTAAACACAGCGTTAGCAAGACATTGAATAAATTTTCTGATATGGCAACAATAAATACCATCCACAAAACTGTTCTCTCTCTCATTTCCCAAAAGAGAGGGAGAAAGAGAGTTCGTTTAAATGGCAAATTGACGATTACTGGGTATTTTCATTCCAATTGGGTAACCATGAACGAAATATTAACCATTTCAACATTTGTAAACATTTGTTCGGTCCGAAAAGTCGAAAAACGCGAACGCCAGTCAGAATATAAGTGAGTCGATGATAAGTGAGAAATAAATAAGAAAAAAAAATAGTAAATAAATTATTAATAACCAAAAAGCCAACCCTCGATACAAAAGGAAAATAAAAAAAAAATACTCGCGCAGTTCGTAATTAAACGTGTAAAAATCACAAAGAAAGGGATTTAAATATCAAATCGTGAAAATAAGCAAAGGAAAAAATATAATTTAAGGCCTTTCATTTGGAATTGAAATGTTATACATGATTGTATGATGATTGCTATGGGATGGATGGTGCGAATCGAATGTGAATATAAATGAGCGCACTACTACCAAGTGAGTGAGTGAAGCAAGCAAGCAAACAACATAAAAAATAAGAATAAAATAAATAAAATCCACTTGGAAAAGAAATTCTGTTTTAACCCCTGAATTGCAAGAAGAAAAAGAAAAAACCCATAGCTGGGTTAACCAACAACAACAACACCAGCAGCAACAAAATCATAATTCTGTGTGGATTTCGGTGTTATTTTTTGTGCAATTTTTCTGTAGAATAAAAAGTGCCAATCACCTGTGTAAATTTCTTTTGGGGAATATTTATTAGTGGTGTTTGTAGTCGTCGTTGTTGCATTATTGTATGTTTGCTGCCGCCGCTGCTACTACAACTACTGCTGCTGCTTCTGCCGCCACTGATGCCTGGTTTGTGTGGTGCGGCACCCAAGTGTACATGTGAGTTATTGTGTTTGTGTGGTGTTCGTAATCAACGTCGTCGTTGTTGCCGCCGCCGATTGTATTGTGAGTGAGTGAGGGAGCCACCAAAGCAAAGCAAACAAAACGAGGCATCCCAAAAAAACGCCGTGAGGGCATCAAAGTGATAGATGATAGCAAAAACAACAGTGAAATAATAAAAAATAAATTTATAATAATAACAACAACAAAAATTCTGTGGAAATAAAGAATTACAAGATACAACAACAAAACAAGTGTAAAAGAAAACACCTTAAAAAGTGTAAAGTGGTCAAAGAAGAAAACAAAAAATAATAACACAAAACCAACGACAGGCAAGAAGAAGAAGAAGAGAAAGAATCAGCAATATCGCAAAAAAAGCCGACGACAGCAGACAGGCAGCCAACAACAAGAAATGTAAATATTACAAAACAACAACAGTAAAACAGTAAAATACATTCACGACGTGTTCCTGTGCATTAAAATACATAACTAAGCAAGCTTGCACGCAACGAATAGCAGAAAAGTTGTTGTTCAACTGCAACGCCGTGCAGGGCAGAGCACCAGCAAGCATAGCAAGTAAATTCTATGTTTTTTTTTGTAATATTTTATTTTTATTTTATCCCTTAAACAAGTATTTCTCATTTGCAATGCAGGCAGGCACACCGGCAGGCAAGTGCTCAAGTTCTACATCCTTTAAAGCAAAACACCCCATATTTTATTGTTTTTTATCCTTCTGTTGACAAAGGCAAAGGAATACTTTGAAACCTAAAGAGCAATCCAATAGGATACCCGCCGCATTACCATTACTACCCCTTTTGTGCAATGTGCTTTAGTACTACTACCGATTGGAAGTTAATGTGTATGCATGCCTGTTTGGCTGCCCGTCTGCAACTACCCCACAAGGGTTAGTATACACTCATAACTCTCGAGTGTTGTTTGGTTATTCTTAGACTCGGTCTATGATTCAACAAAAGTTGGAATTTATAAAAATAAGGGGTTTCTTAAAATATGTACTCAAAACCACAATGTTGGTTTAATAATGGTGTAATGTGAATATTTTCGTTGAATAGCAAAGAAAATGTTTGGCATGATTTCGAAATGTTTTAAATTTGATTATTTGTGATACCTATGAAATCAATTTTAAAAATTCTTATTAGACTGTAGACCCAATTAGGAGAGAAATTAAACATCTCACCTGTGTTTATGTTCGACACAGGTAGATACTGGGAGTATGTTTACATAAATTCGGGATTGTTAAAAAAAGGTGGAAAATGTAATCTGAGTTTTTAATGGACGTAGGGAATTGTGTATGAAAAAAGAGTAGCTTCACTCTGCAAATCGTAAATTTGTTGCCACTTTTGATATCAATAACAAGTAAAAAAGTGTCAGTCGGTGTTGTCGATAGATATATACCCCCAGCCTATGGTTTGCGGAGGTCTTCGGAATCACACACAGATTAAAATATTAGCTTTATATAATAAATATGTTTTTATCAAAGACGTTTCGGATTTAATATTGATAAAATTTTATAAAATATTGACAATTTGTGAGGGAGGTAGCGGAAGGAGTGGACTACTGGGTCCAATCTTCGGAATTGATATAGGGTTAGTAAAGATAATAGTTTGTGCAAGGTTTGGTTAAAATATGACATTCCATTCGCCTGATATTGCCTTTATAAATATTGAAAATTTTGACCATTCGTTAGAAGGAGTGGACCAATGGTTTCCATTTTTATACCCTTCACAACACTGTGGCACAGGGTGCATATTATGTCTTTGTGCATATGTTTGTAGCAGGCAAAAGGAAACGAGATAGACACATGGTTTCTTTTGAGAATATGCATAGAATCACTTTCTGAATCTATTTATGCATGGCCATTCGTCCGTCCGTCTGTCCGTCTGTTGATGTTAAATTGTAAACAATGTACAGGTCGCATTTATGATCCGAATTGGATGAAATTAGGCACAGTTCATTTATTTGGTCCAAGGACGAACCCTATTGAAATTGGGAAAAATCGGTTCAAATTTAGATATAGCTCCCATTAACATTTTCGTCCGATTTAAGGTAAATGGTGTACCAAAGTCTCTACATATCTTTCGAACCATATATCTTTCGTACCAGAAAGAGTGGACCAATGGGTCCCATCTTGAAACTTGATCTAGGCTTGGTAAAGGTAAGAGGTTGTGCAAAGTTTGGTTCAAAACGGACATTCCATTAGCTTGATATTGGTATTATAAATATTGAAAATTTTGACCCTCTGTGGGGGAGGTATCAGTAAGAGTGGATCAATGGGTCCCATCTTCAAACTTGATATAGGCTTGTTAAAGATAATTGGTTCTACAAAGTTTCAAAGTCCGTTTGCATGTCATTATAAGATGAATGTTTTCTCACAACTTTGATCATTTTGTGGTGGAGGTATCAGAAGGAGAGGCCCGAATGGCTAATGAGGGAATATACATTTTGCTACAGCAAAAATGTGTCTCATAGAAATATTGGTTTTAGACTCCATGTTTCTTTGGTGCAAATCAGTTTCAGACATTTTAAAGTCGATTTGGCCAGCTGGCTGGTGCATGATAACCCTCGAAGGGAGTAACCGATTTCATCCCAACTATGCACATCTTAATATTTCTTTCAAACTTAGTTGATGTTTAAAGATGAAGGATATCGGTCCACTCCTTCTGATACCTCAGAAGGCAAAATGGCCAAAATTGGGCTGAAAATGATTTTATAATATCACACGAACGGATTATTCGAACTAACTTTGTTCAACAAAATATAAGGTTGGGGGAAAAAGCAATCCATTATTATTATATGAACTATAGGGCTTTATTTTACATGCCTCGGAATGTCCGATTTGGACACCGTTTTGTTGACATTTTAAAGGTAACTTCATAACGCCTCTCTCATAGAGTTCCTGCTCTCTATTTGTAAAAAAAAAACACCAGTAGTCGAATTTCACAATCCTCCCTAGAAATTATTTTTTTAACATTAAAGAAATTTTGGAATGCTAGAAAATGATGATAATCGCTTTGTGCCAAGTCCGGACTGTATGGCGGATGCATTAAAACTTCCAAACCAAGCTCCTGAAGTTTCTTGTGAGTCACTCTAGATGTGTGTTTTGCCTGTCGTTGTTCTGGTGGAACAGGACAACTCCCCTTTTGGCCAATTCTGGCCGTTTCTGGTCAATTGTTATCTTCAAACGGCCCAGTTGTTGACAGTTGAAATCTGAATTTAGCATTTGGCCATATGGAACTAATAATAAATAATTCCCTTCCAGTCCCACCAAATGCATAGTAAAACCTTACTGAGAGAAGGAGGAGAGCGAAGAGATGGTAATTTTAGCCATATCAGATTTTTGACAAACCCTAGGATCTGCTTGGAGTATATTTTAGAGAAGAAGGTTAGATTATTAATTTCATATCTTCCAAACTGTTTATGTCTTCTGCCAATCAGTGATGGACATTTTCAGAGGATATGTTCAATTGTTTCTAGCTCTTCTTCGTCCTCACTTAGACGACAGTAATCCTCTACGCCGGAGTCCCATTTCGAAGTGAGAGATGCAGTGATCTGTTATGATCCCCACAATGGTTTTGATCTCTCTTTCCCTCTCTTATTATGTTCCAGCAGCGAAGAAGTTCTTTGGCGAGAGAATTCAGGCCAGATAGTTTTGAGATTCAGCAACCTGTTACCGACTACCTCGCCGTAGAACAAGCGGATTTTGCCAATGAAATAGCCAATGGGTGGTTACACGGATCTCTCAATCGGAAGATTGGCCGATTGTGAGCCCCCTCGAGCAAGGGGAACCCAACATAAGCTAACTATCTGTCGTATATCATTCCGACACCCTGTAACTCACAACTGAATGCACCAAACAAACAACAACAAAATAATTTTTTTACCTTCCATCGAGCATAAATCTGAACTTGTTTGATCGATACTTAGCAAGAAATCTGCCGAAAAAATAATATATTTCTTTTTTCCCCACCTAATATATTTTTTGTTATATTTTACTTGATCAGGAGATAATTTTAAAGTTCGTAAACAGTTATGACCTCTAATGGTTGCAAACAACTTCTATATTTTCTAATATAGGACTTAATATCTTATTTAATATCGTATTTAATTTTATTTTACCTTTACAAAACAAACCTTTAAAAAAGTGTACATAAAACAACAAGAAATTATACCTGCTCCGAGTTCAACTGATTACGAGTAAATTAAATTCTCTCACTCCCACTCAATTAATGAAGTGAGAATTAAATGCTACTGTTAATGCTAGCTCCCATTTAACACACCCACAATTAGCTGATTTGTTGTTGCTGTTGTTGTATAAGCCTACTTTTATTGTTTCTCTTTCTCTTTATTATTGCTCTCACAATTATACATGTTTATACCGGTTTAAATTAACTACAACAAGTATGAAATTGAAAGCAATAACAATAATAAAAACACACAACAAAAGAAGTATAGCAATAAAAAATTTATGTTTTTATTCTTGTTGTTTATGTGATGCATTCGCGAACGAAATATCATTAGATATCTTCGATAACCAATCAACCAACCAACCAATCAATCGATAATATGGGATATTAAATTTCGCATTAGGTCAAGGTTGTTCACAAGTTTCATGGGCATTAATGATGGAGTGATGATAGTGGATAATTTTCTTCAGATAATATAGAGGCAAATTATGCCATAGAGAACTTTTTTTTTTGTAAAATTTGTTTCTATATCCTAACTATAAGGTAGAGTGCATATTAAATTTTATTATATTTGAAGCATAAAATACATTATAAATATTATTGATGAGAATAAAATTCTGCGTCGTCTGTCCGTTTGTCTGTAAGTTGAAATAACGTTCGAGTTCGTAACATGTATGATAGAGCTTTGGAAATATATTGCGACTACTCCAGATAGAAATTTTCTCTACAGGACTATATTTTAGCAAAGCCTAATAAGAAGGTCCCGAATTTGGTTTATTGATTTGTATGGCCCTTATCAGCTTGTCTGTAATTATTCGTTCCGAGTCCGAGTACCCCTTATAAACGTTCGCCCCATTTTAGATTTTTTTATGGTCTAAAACAACTTTTTCAACAGGTGTGGCTGTAATTTCAAATTACAGGTTGCTTGAGGCTTTTCCGACCTAAGTATAATTTTGCATATAATAAACCGGGCAAATATGTTGCAATATTTTATGAGTTTTACCAAAGCCACCATATAAGTGTCCCTACCGATTTTGGGTATTTTTAAGCCCAACTCATAGTGGAGGAGGGTACAAAAATTTCGAAACGACCAAACATAGCAACGTGTTTGTATGTAACCCATAAAAACTTTAAACATACCATAGATCACCGTTGCTAATTTTTGGCAAGGACATTCCGTATCGAATCGGAATCAAATATACTAAATAACGGTGAACTTGGCTTTAAAACCGTTCCACAATCCTCGAAGTTCCAAAAATTCAAGGGAGCGCTTATAAATCACCTATATTTGAAGGTGGACGAATTGATTAATTTTTTTTACCCTCAGCCTTATGGCTAATGTGGAGGGTATATACAGTTTGATACGGCAAAAATGTGTCTCATCGAAATATTTGTTCTAGACCTCATGTTTGTTTGGACCAAATCCGTTTCAGACAATTTGGAGTCGATTTTCGTCCATCTGTCTGTCTGGCCTGCTGGTGCGCATGATAACTCTCGTTGGAAGTAACCGATTTCATCCAAACTTTGCACATCGTAATATTTGTTTCCAAACATATTTCAAGTTTGAAGATGGGGAACATCGAACCAGTCCTTTTAGTACCTTCTCCACAAAATGGCCAAAATTGTGCTGAAAATTAATTTTATAATATCATGCGAATGGACTATTCGCTTTGAAACAAACTTTGCAAAAAGAAGAAAAAGAAATCCATTATTTTTATATTAACTATAGGACTTTATTTAACATGCTTCGTTATGTCCGATAGAAGTCTTGCTCTTTATTTGCAAACAACTCTAGTAGTCGATTTTCACAATCCTTCCAAGATACCAATTTTTTATCATTAAAGAAATTTTGCAATGCAAGAAAAAGATGATAATCGTTTGGTGCCAAGTCCGGACTGTATGGCAGATGCATGAAAGCTTCCCAATCAAGCTTCCGTTTCTGGCGAGCCACGGTAGATGTGTGTGGGCTAAGGTTGTCCTGGTGGAACACGACACCTCTCCTGTTGACCAATTCTGGCAGTTTCTGGTCAATTGCTAACTTCAAACGGTCCCGTTGTTGACAGTAGAGATCAGAATTTAGCGTTTGGCCATATGAAAGCAACTGATAATAAAGGCTTCGCAGACAGTAATTCGACCAATGCTATTTTTTTCTGTTAATTGGTGTGGCACCCAAACATCGAACTTCTTTCTGAAGCCAGCTTTGTGAAAATGGTTTAAAACTGTTTTATGGTCGATTTTTAGCTCCTGTTACGACTGCTAACATGCTTGACAATTTCGATAATTTCTCCGATTTTATCGACATTTACGATGACCGGCCTACCTGTGCGTGGTGCATGTTTAACATCAACAATTCCTGAACGGAATCTACGAAACCAAAACTGCACATAATTGGCTGTTTCAGTATCGGAACCATAAACACCATTCACAATTTTAGACGCTTGGCTTGCATTTTCGCCTTTGTCAAAGGAAAACTGTAAAATGTACCGAATTTTCTCTTTGTTCACTTCCTTCCAACGAGCATAAAATAAAAATTGTTTGATCGATACTTTACGAGAAATCTATCAGTATAGCCATCTGCGGAAAAAATAATAGATTTCTTTTTCCCCAAACTAATATTTTAGCAAATACGTACAGGTTCTATATTTAGTTCCATTCGGCACTTTTCATACACTACCTCCATACTATTTCAGGAACTTAACTCTGTCGTTTCACCCAAAACCAAATTGTACCTACAAATTCAATTTTGTACCAAATATTGTCCCATATAGTACTTTTGGTACACATGAGTACACTCTTTCACATTCATCTCCTTATATCGAACCTACCGCTCAACCATAATTCGCATTCCAAATTTCATTTTTTCAATCAATTCTCAATTCTTCCGCCAACAATGATCCAAACTCCAATCGTCAAGATTCCAGCTCTATAGGTTCACCCAGATTCAAATTGAGGTACCATATAGTACACTTTATTACGAATTTCTAAAATTTCCTGCATACCGCAACTACGCCCCAACAATGATCATAACTACAAATTTAAGGAACTCAACTCTCAGTTCACTCAAATCCAAATTTTACCTACAAATTCAATTTTGTACCAAATATTGTCCCATATAGTACTTTTGGTACACATGAGTACACACTTTCAAATCCATCTCCTTATATCGACCCTACCGCTCAACCTTAATTCGCTGTCCAAATTTCAAGGTTTTTAGCTCTATCCATTCATATGCTACGAAATTGTACCAAATTTAGTACATTTTATTACTTTTATCATATTTATAGTTCAAATATCCAAAATAAAACTTTGCTATATCTATCCTACACTCCATCAGTGACCCACATTTCAAATTTAAAAGATCTAGCTGTACAGGTTCGCCAAATACAAATGTTATCACATTTAAAAAAAAAACCTTATCGCTTTCATATATATATCGACCCTACCGCTCAACCCTAATTCGTATTCCAAATTTCAAGTTTTTTAGCTCTATCCATTCATATGCTACGAAATTGTACCAAATTTAGTACTTTTCTCATATTTATAGTTCAAATGTTCAAAATAAACCTTTGATATATCTATTTTACACTCCATCAGTGACCCTCATTTCAAATTTAAGAGACCTAGCTCTACAGGTTCGCCAAATACAAATGTTACCACATTAAGTACTTTTTAGTACTTTTCGTACCATTAAATTCTAGTACAAATTTCCAAAAACCCTGCCTGTCACCAACATTTTTTCATCTTCACCCAAAATTTTCAGATTCTAGTCAGTCATTTTATTCTGTTATTGGTATAGATTGCGGACTTGTGTGGAGAATGTGTCTCAAAACAGGGTGCGAAGAATGAATCCTTCTCGCGAATGCTCACGTGCGAGAATTCGAAAGTTTTCAATTTATCGCGAATGATAAAGTTACAATGAATGGACAAGCATTTGAAATCTCTCGCGAATGTTCGAATTGTACGAAAAATTCACGAACGATAAAATTTCGGTGCAAGCGTTGTCGATTCGTTCGTTCGCGAGCATTTGTTGCTGAAGAACATTCTTTTGAAAAACTCAAAAAACAAATTTTCGCGAATGATCGCGAGCACAAACAAAAATATCATAAAAAATAAACACACACAACGAAAGAATGTGTGTTTAGCAGAAAGTGTGTGGAATAAAAAAACACATGTCCAACAACTGTTGAGTTCACGAACGTTTGTTGTTATTGTTGTTGCCGTTTTGAGCATTCGCGAGAATTCGGGAATGTTTGTTTTCATTCGTGAGAGAATGTCAGAAAGAATTTCAACCACCAAAACGAATGATCGTTGTTGTATGCTCTCACTCGTTTGTTTATGTGTGTGCGAACATTCTTTGGTGAATGCTCGTTTGGTAAAGAATTTATCGCCATAAAACGAAAAGAATGTATTTTGAATCATTCGCGAGCGAATTTTTGCGCACCCTGTCCCAAAATCATTAAAATCATTTCATTTGGAAAATGTGCCCAAAACCATCACGATTGCTGTCAAGTATTTCCATGAACATACCCATTTCTTTTAACACCCATGGAAAGTATCCTTTTTATTTAATTCTATATATATGTACATCCTTATGGTTTCTCTTAACACGACATAAATTTCCCTTTCAAGATAATTTTAGTCATAGTGATAATAGTTGCATACATTATCATCATTCTCCTAAGATCAGAGGAACAACCGGCCACTTATGAATGCACTTGGTGGTCGCTTCAAGTGGATGTTTTCTACTTTGTTGCACATCTATGTTCAAATGTTAAGACACACGTTTGTCATTCAGTGTCAAGTTAAGTGGGGTCAATTGTAAGTAGATTTGTTCTGCTGACTCTGAGGTAAATCCACACATCAGATTATTATCACACACGCATGACGACTGGTACATGGGCAAAGTTATATCTTCGATGTTTGCTTGTGCGGTTATTTTATCCTGCATTTTGTATGACTGATAGTTGAAATTCTAGACCATAAAATGGTTATTTTTCCTAATATTACATTACGAGGGAATTCCCGGCATATGATTTCCAAATTTTTCCGATTGGAGGAATATTCCACCTAACAACATTTGCCGGTAACTAAAAAAAATAATTACAAAAAATTTTAAAAAAGATACACACGTACATACACATCTTCCTAAAATAAATATTAACATAAAAAAATAAACATTTTTTTCTGATTACTGAGCGATAATAGACATTTCAACGGCTATATGTCACCATTTAAAACCGTGACTGCTAATAAACACGCCAAGGGTGCTGATGGTATTTTTATTTTTTGTTACAATTTTCTGGTTGTTATTGTCAAGTGATGTGGGTGAGTGGCGCACTTAAGATGACGTTGACAAACAGAGATTAGAGAGATGACGGGAAAAAGGCAGCTAAAGATTAGAGCACATAATAATAATAGCCTATGATATATGTCAGTATGCTCAGATAACAAACATCCATCCAGCCCATGGGCTGGGGTATGCTGCTGCTAATGCGGTGCAATGCGGTTAAACGAAAGTATTTTAATTGTAAATTCTCCAAGAGATTTATATTTTTCTGAAAATTCCATGTGAATGTTTTCCCATTCATAAAAGGCTTATTGTGATAAAATAAAATAAAAAAATATATTAAATTATAGTAGCTAAGTAAAATATATGTTTGGTGCATAGATATTATTTATAATTAAATTAAAGTAAATATTATCTCTAACAATGAATAAATTCTATGATTCCATTGTCTCAGCAAGAATAGTTATGTGGCAAATATATAAAGGAATGCCGAGTTGTTCATTTCGAAAAGAACAATATCTTAAGCCCAAATCTATTTTCAGGCTGAGGCTTTTTCTCAAAATATGTCCTAATTAAATATATTAAATTATTTTTTTTTTATTAATTTCTCTTTCGAGATGAGCTACATAATCGGAGTTGCAATGAAAAGGAAAACCAGAGAGATACTACATTCTCACCACTATGCGACGCGTTTCGCCGTTGGTTAAGCGGCTCATCATGCATATTGGGCAATGTGGCTTACAAATGTATTTACTTGATAAGTTGTATTTATGTCGACTATTGTTGCGAAATTGCATCTACGAATTAAATTCAACCGTGTCAAGGTTCGGACATTTTGGCATCACACCATAACATTCCTTTTCAGAGCAGATTTTTCTTGTAGTGACGGACTTTTTTTCCATACAGACTACAATATTTTTCTTCAATGGTATGCAACTGCATATTGTGCAACCTTAGGAAGATAAGGAGGTAACTTTGAACGCTAAGGCGCCGGACATCAACAGATGTCATGGGAACCAGGGTTCAAATACCAGCCGGACTCAAGCTGAATTTTTTCAGTTTTGTTTTTATGCCTATGGGAGTGTGAGTTTTGTCTGGCGAGAGGTGGCCTTGCTTCTGAATCGTTTACTTAGACCATAGTAGCATCTGTTGGCCAACACTATCCTTCTCCGAATTTGCCTGTTCAAAAGTGGATGTTAGCCCTCGCAATGTTCAACCCATTATATCGATGTCATCGGCGTAGGCGAGTAACATGTGTTGTTTGGTGTACAGAGTCCCATTTCTGTTCACCTTTGCGTCTCGTATGACCTTTTCCAGCCGGATGTTAAAAAAATCACACGACAAACTGTCGCCTTGTCTGAATCCTCGTTCCTGTCCTGTCCTTTCCTACTTTAACTGCAGACCTTGTGGCTTCAGACCTGGTGGATTTGCCAGGTCTGAAGTCTCATTGATATGGTCCAATAATGTCATTGACCATAGGATTGGATAGCACTTTATATGCGATGGGAAGGAGACTAATTCCTCTATAGTTGGCACATATCATCAGAAAATTCGTTTTACGTTATCAATTGACCCACACCTCAATCAGTGTACGAAAGAGATATTCATCGGATTTTTTTACACAACATGAAGTCTGACATGGCGATCAAATCAACATCTTAGCTGGTAGCATATTGTCCTTGTTAATGGGACCGCCATCCATCGTAGCCTAGAAGCAACACTTCTCTCAATGTTTGTACAGTGGTAGGAATCCTTGCTTTTTTGCGGCGAACTAACTAAAAATCATAGAGATTTAATTCTTGTTTTTGTTAGTTTTGTTAATATTTTTTATTCCAGCTGGGCCGCCATCTATTGTTGCCTAGAAACAACACCTCCTTCAATTTCTGCCGTGGTTCTGAACCTTGCTTATTTGTGGGGAACTAACTAAAAATTATAGAGATTTAATTCTTCAAGTCATATTGATCATTTCCTGCATGACGGACATAAATAAAAAAATCGATTTTGCAGAAAATTTGTTTTAAATTTTACAATTACAAAAAAACACATGAATTCATCGGAATTTTTTACGCAACATGAAGTCTGAAGGAACGACCAAATCAGCTTCATTATCTCAAAAATCACAATTTTTGATTTATGCCGGTCTTGCAGCAATTGAGCGATATATGAGTCAGATTGAGATTTTCAATTAACCTATTAGGTCTCACCTTTGGTGAAGCTCCTAGCATTCTGTTAGTTATTATAAGTTCAGCAATATCGTTTTTCTTATTCTTCGATATTAAAACGCCACTCTTGTCCTGGTTTGTGGTTCTACTCTGTTCCAACTATCCTTTCGATGTTCCTGATACAAAAAAAAAACTTGCCTGGTTGCTGTTGCTTTTCTTATAAGCTATTAACGTATTCCGAAGCTTGTCAGTAAAATATTATTAAAATGTTAGACGAGTTCGTTGTGGCGGTGGACCATCAAGCAAAAATATATTTTTTTTTCAGTTGTCATGTACTGCCAGGCGGAATTGGCAGGAGAGAGAGAGGAAAGTGCAGCGGAACAGCAATAGCAACAAAAACTTTCAGTCACTTGTAAACATTGAATAAAGTTAACAGTCTTTTAGCCAATTGAAGATCTGCAAAAGAGATGCGCAAGAGGCATGACAATGCATTGCCGGTCGTTGCAATTCTACACCGTGGGTGGTCTATAAAATTCAATATCGCCAGTCATCTGTTCATCTAATATCCTTGTATGTGTGCGGTCCCCCCATCTAAATGACTAAACTCTGGGCTAGGTGGTTGGGTGTTATTGTTATTGCACTTGTCATAAATTGAACGAGGCCTGAACAATATTGATTCCGCCTTACCCGTCCTCTTTACTTGTTGGCTGCTGCTGTTGTAGCTACTACTTAGATGATGGTCGATCATCGATTGGCCATTTAAATTAAGTGCACATTCAAAGCAATTTACAAACAATCGATGAGTATGGTAAAAACACCCCCTTCGACCAACTTCCTCGCACTTTAGAGGAATCTTTGTTATTACATCGAATATAGACAGTCAATCGCGTATTCATCCATCCATCCGTCCATCCATCATTAAAGTCATTATCAATAGCATGCTTTATAGATCGATGTGTGGTTGGAGATATTATTTTTCGTTCTCCACATTACCTGCCCTGCTTACTAGCATCGATGTACGCGAAGCTCCCGATGCAGTGTGTTGTTGATGACAAAGTGATAATAATTTCTCTATAAAATAAAAAATAATTTTCTGTTGTTTTTACAGCTTGTGGTGGGTGAGTGTTGTTGCCCGCTATTGCGGTTGATGTTGATGATGACTGGCTCGCCTATGTCTCGATAAATGTTGATAATTAGTTCCATTTAAGCGTAGTTACCACACTTGATGAATACTAAACGATTGTCATACATTATTGCACTTGTATTTAAATGACATCTTAATTACAAAGTTGTCAATTGATGTTATCGCGGAATTATGGATATTGAATTGTGAGGTTAGGAAAATTGCGACATATTTTGTAATCGATTTTTTATACTCTATGCCTAATTTAAAGAATATTTTTTCCCAATACCTATAGGCCTGAATTGTTTAAGGAATAATTTTTCGCAAGACCTATAGGCGTGGATTTTTAAAAGAATCATTTTTTCCCCAGACCTATAGGTGTGGATTTTTTAAATAATCATTTTTCGCAAAGGTCTATAGGCATGGACCTAAAGGCGTGGATTTTTTAAAGAATCATTTTTTCGCCAGACCTAAAGGTGTGGATTTTTTAAATAATCATTTTTCGCAAAGGTCTATAGGCGTGGACCTAAAGGCGTGGATTTTTTAAAGAATAATTTTCGCAAAGGTCCATAGGCGTGGACCTTAAGGCGTGGATTTTTTAAAGAATTTTTTTTCCCAAAGACCTAAAGGCATGGATTTTTAAAGAATATTTTTTCCCAAAGACCTAAAGGCCTGGATTTTTAAAGAATAATTTTCGCAAAGGTCTATAGGCGTGGACCTAAAGGCGTGGATTTTTGAAGAATATTTTTCCCAAAAGACCTAAAGGCGTAAATTTTTTAAAGAATAATTTTTCCCAAAGACCTATAGGCGTGGATTTTTTAAAGAATATTTTTTTCGCAAAGACCTATAGGCGTGGATTTTTTAAAGGATAATTTTTTCGCAAAGACCTGGATTTTTTAAAGAATAATTTTTCCCAAAGACCTAAAGGCGTGGATTTTTAAAGAATAATTTTTCCCAAATACCTAAAGGCGTGGATTTTTAAAGAATCATTTTTCCCATCATCCGTCCGTCCGTCTGTCTGTCCATGTCACATTGTAAACAAAGTACATTTATGATCCGATTGGGATGAAATTTCTCATAGGTCACTTATTTGGCTCAAGGACGAACCCTATTGAAATTGGGAAAATCGGTTCAGATTTAGATATAGCTCTCATATATATTTTCGTCCGATTAAATGTGAATGGTGCACCAAAGTACCTATATATCTTTCGTTTTGCACGAAATTTGGCACAACGTAATTAATTATGTCTATAGTGATGTGTTTTAAGATTCCTGAAAATCGGTTCAGATTTAGATATATCTCAAATATATATTTTGGTCGGATTTAAGGTGAATGGTGTACCAAAGTCCCTATGCGTCTTTCGACTTGCACGAAATTTGACATAGCATAGAATGATGAGTTTCGGGAAAATCGGTTCAGATTTCGTTATAGGTCACATATACATTTTCGTCCGATTTTATGTAAATGGTGCACCAAAGTCCCTATATATATTTCGTTTTGCACGAAATTTGGCATAGCCTACTGAATTAGTTCTAAAATGATGTGTGTTAAGTTTCGTGGAAATCGGTTCAGATTTATATATAGCTCTCATATATATTATCGTCCGATTTAATGTAAATTGTGTACCAAAGTCCCTATATATCTTCCGATTTGTACGCCATTTTGCATGGGGTACTGAATTCAGTCTAGAATTATGTGTGTTAAATTTCGTGAAAATCGGTTCAGATTTAGTTATAGCTCCCATATATATTTTCGTCCGATTTTAGGTAAATAGTGCATTAAGGTCCCTTTATAATTGGCATAGCGTACTGAATTAAGTTCAGAAGATGTGTGTTAAATTTCGTGAAATCAGTTCAAATTTATTTATAGCTTCCATATATATTATCGTCCGATTTTATGTAACCGGTGCACCAAAGTACCTATACGTCTTTCGATTTGCACGAAATTCGGCATAGCATACTGAATTAAGTCTAGAATGATGTGTGTTAAATTTCGTGAAAATCGGTTCAGATTTAGTTATAGCTCCCATATATATTTTCGTCCGATTTTAGGTAAATAGTGCGCCAAGGTCCCGTTTTTCTTCTTCAAATGAAAAAACTCTATGTTGCAAACATAAATTTACTGTGAAAAAAATTCATTACGCGTACGTCCCTGGCATACATATACATATTCGTCCGATTTTACATTAATGATGCACAAAACTCCTAATGTTTGTCCGATTAACACGAAATTTTGCATAACGTATTTTCCCGAAGCTCTATGCTATTTTTTAGACCCACAGTGGCCTAACTTAAATTCCATATAAAAGGAAAACAGATAGGGACCTAACCTATAACCTAATAAACCTATAACTTTTTTACATCGGATTAAATTCGGGATTATTGTTTTGTTGTATAAAAATATCTCAGTTGGTATAATGAGAAATAAATTTGGCCAATGCCAAGCCCACCACCCTCTAACATTTCACACTTTTATACGCACACAAAAACAAATTAAATTAATAATAACAACAACAAACCCTGGAGAGCTGGCTGGTAGACACGTGGATGGAATAAATAGTGCTAAACAGCTAGAACATAAATTATAACAACCCAACAACAAAACACAAAAATAAATAATTTTATTAAACAAATTGTTAATTGGAAGGAAAAGACCGCTCACTGGTGTGTCTCAACGTCATCGGCGATGACTACAATGACGACGACGACAATGCTGATGATGGTGATAGCCAACAACAACAGAGCAACGCAACACAACCGAACACCAACACCACCAACCCGTCGTTAGAAACGAGAAACCCCCGCAAGACAAATAAACGGATGGCCGGTTGTTTGTTGGGTCATAGAACTTCCTAATTCATTGCGGTGTGCTTCTGCCAACATTGTTCGTGTGTGTGTGTTTCTTCATGTTCATTCATTAGTTTCTCGGGCCATTCATTCATTCCATTCCGTCCACCCATCCATCCGTCCATTCATTTATTCCGTTATCGTTTCTGTTCGGTATAGCTGTTCAATGTCCGCCCCTGAATGTGTAAATATGAATATGGTGGACTCCTACTATCTGTTCTATGTCTTGCCATATTTTTTATGCGTTTAATTTGTGTATTAGTGTGTGTGTGTGTATGTTTGTCGGTTTGGTTTCATTTCCATATTGTCATGGTGTGACGACTACTGTTCTACTGCGCCTCTCCTTGGCAAATAAAACGCTCCCAAATAAACGACTATTTTGTCAATAAAAATGTTGTTTATTTTTTTTTGTTTGTTAGAACCCCACCCCGCCAAACCGTTAATTTGTTGCTATCGTTGTTGTTTTTGTTTTTCGCATCAATTTTCCGGAATTAAGTTCTTTAATTTAAATGTTATTCTAATATCCTGCTGTGCTTCTTCTTTATATCACCGAGACGACGACCTAACATAATTTTAGTGTTTTATTCGTATAGTGCGCCTGCTGGGTGCGCCCAACCCTCTGGTATATATTTCCGATAAAATAAAATATGTTTATTTTTAGATTGTGAGAAATTCGACAAGCGTTGGAAATTTTTTGCTTCTTTTAGTGGTGCGTATATTCAATATTTAATTTGAGGCAGAATTTGGTTTTTGGGAAAAATAGTTAATGAAAGTTCTTTCATGGTTCTTTATGTCTAAGGGGGACCTATCCAATAGAACAGTAAAAGTCAGGGAGTTCTTGTAGCCGACTTGATTGCAATGAAGGATTTATATGCGAGAGAAATACCGGATAGCATTTATAGACCTGCTGCCGAAAGGTCATAACAGCTTTAGCAACGTGTTAAGGCCCAGGTAACCTATAGCGAAGGGCTGAAGTGCATATAGTCCTTATTGGCAATCTGAAGGAAATATAGTCTTCGAAGATGATCTTAAGTGCAGGGTATCCTTCAAGGTGAGGCGAAGTAGAAGGTATTCCTTAAAGCGAATTGAAGCGGATGTCGCTACAGATTGTAGACTGAAGGAAAGTGCAGATTGTTTTTAATAACGACTTTAAAAAATGTAGTATTCGTAGACGAGCTTAAGTGCCTTTATAATGGCATGAAAGGAAGAAGTCCTAGATCCTAGAAAGTTCACGATCTGGATGGCCAATTATGATCACCTCTTTAGCGGAATGGAATTGTTTATAGTAAAAATTGTCCTGAGTGTAGTCGGACGGGGCCGACCATATGATACCCTATCCAAACCAACCACGAAAATCTAAATTTCTGCGGTTCTATATTCTGAGCCTAGCACGCTCTTCGTCGATTATAGGTCAGCAGTTTCACTTTGTAACCCTGGCATATTCTCCAAATCTTCGATTCCCGAGGTGAATATTTACGCCACAAAATAAAAATTTTGGTCACTTTTTTGGTTGATTTGATTTTGATTTTTGGTTGATTTGACCCTAGGAATATTGAACGATCATCATCTAGACAGCCGTTCTAAGTATTTGGTCACAACCCCTTTACCGTGTAAAATATGTGATGTTCTGAATATAATAATGACCTCTAGAGCGACTAGAAAATCTGACAAAAATAAAGTTTCCAGTTCATTGCACCCCTTAAATATCATCTCAAAATCATCGAAAATTATAAGCGTCGTCTTTGACCATCACCGGAACTTCATGTAAAATTTCAAAGCGATTAGAGCGACATTTCCTTTCTCTAGTGGAGTAATAATAATACTAAAGAGTACCATAACACATAGACACCTTTTAATCCCACAACCGGTAGATATAACAATAAAATTGGTATCAATTTATAGGATATACTATCCTCTTGGATATACTATCTATGCCCTTTAGGAGTATATGTATACGCCCCAGGATACGAATTTTGTAATGTTTCACACAAAAGTCTGGGCCCCTTTGACGCGCTAAATATTGACCGATCTTTATCCAAACAGACACAATCTTTCTTTGGCCTTTTCTCCTTCTCTATGCAAAATTTCATGATGTTCGGGTTATAATTATCGCCTCTAGAGCGACCAGAAAAAAGACATCAATAATTTTTTCGGTCCATTCCATTCCCAAAATCTTAACCGATCATGGGGTCTTATTTGGCCAGAACCCCGCTGCGGCATATATTGTGTTTACAAATTACAGTGGACAGACAGACGGACGGACACACATGTCTCGATCGACTTAGCTAGTCGAGATATGATCGGTATACTTAAAGTTGGGTTTCGTGGCGTTACAAACCTTTGGGGCTGCACGAAGCTATAACGCCCTGTCCATTCACCGTATCTGTTGAGATAAGTGATTCCGACGGATCACGAACTCCATCAAAAGACACACTGTCGATGAAGATGTAGAGGCTTTTAAACATTACATTTTGGCCAATTTTTTTTATTTTCTGTCACAAAGAATTTTTGATGGAATTCCGATTTATGTTCCTTCAAAGTCATGACTTTGAAGTGAAAGATACAAGACTTAAGACCCCAAGTCTTGGTGCAAATTCTTGGGTCCTACATTTATAATTTCCTAAACACTTCAGGTAACTCTTGGTGCTCTTGAGTGACCATCAATTCCACATTTTGACCGGTCAAAAAGTACAGATTGTGGGCGAACTCGTGTTCGCACATATTGCACAATGATTTGTTTTCCATTCTTACATTTTTGAATTTCTCCGAAGATTTAAGGCAAACAAATTGTGGTGTACCACTCCGAATTGGCCATTCTACGTAGCTCAGGCGGATTATTTGCTACCTAAACAGTTTTCCGAAGAAGCGGGAGGTCATTAGCTCAGAGTTGATTTTTCGGCGAATAACTTTTGTTGGATTTTGCTCATTTGTCAAGACCAGATGGCCGCATAGACCTGGCCTTTTTCAAAAATTGTCAAGCGATTGATGTAATATCAGATGTTCATGTAATATCAGAATGTATTCTAGTGGGAAACGTTTCCATCTCACGGTATGCCATATGACGATCTAGCAGGTTTGTTTTAATATTCAAAATAACTAAAGTTCCAACATACTTCCAAGCCATATCCAGTGACCCGAAACTAATTTCACTAATTCAACTAATTTACTATTCAAAATAACTAAAGTTGCAACAGACTTCGACCCAAAATAAAAGTGTTTCTATAATCGCTTTCCATGCCCTATCCAATGGTACATAGCCTTGGGGTGTACCCTCGGGCATTTTCGCACAGTGGTCCGAAACGAATTTCATATGGGTTTTCTAAAGTTCCAACATACTTGGAACCGAAATAAAATATGGTTCTATAACCTCCATGCCCTATCCAATGGTACATAGCCTTGAGGTGTACCACAGTGAACCGAAACGAATTTCATATGAGGTTTCTACTGTTCAAAATAATTAAAGTTCTAATATACTTGGAACCGAAATTAAATATGGTTCTATAACCTCTTTCCATACCCTATCCAATGGTACATAGCCTTGGGCTGTACCCTCGAGCATTTTCGCACAGTAGACAGAAATTAATTTCATATGGGTTTTCCAACATTGATAATAACTCAAGTTCCAACATACTTGGAACCGAAATTAAAACTGGTTCTAGAACCTCTTTCCATGCCCTATTCAATAGTGCATAGCCTGTAGGTGTACCCTTACACTTTTTCGCACAGTGGATTGAAACGAATTCCTTTTGGGTTTTCTAATATTTAAAATGACTAAAGTTCCAACATACTTGGAACCGAAAATAAAACTGGTTCTAGAACCTCTTTCACTGCCCTATCCCATGGTACATAGATAGCCTTGGGCTGTACCCTCGAGACTTATTCCTCTATAGTCGGCAAATATCGCCAAGTCTCCTTTTTGGTGCATGGTATACAGAATTCTGAGGTTCCCATCATTGAACATGCATTTCTCTAGCCAAATTGTACCAATCAGCTGGTGCATGCTCCTGACCAACATCTGACATCTTGGATAGGTGGTATACACTCTATACCGGTATCTATTATTGGTTTTTCAAAATACCAAAAGTTTTTCAAAATGCTCCTTCCTTAACACGATGTCTGTATCTGTCACCAAGTTTCCTTCTTCATCTCTACAGGAGGGTGTACCTGCACCAAAGATATCGGTTTATTGTTTTACGCGTTGGTAAAATTTCTGGACTTCGTTCTGACTCATGTACATCTTGATTTGCTCCCGCTCACGTTTTTCTTGTTCTTCTTTTTTCTGAAAATTCGTTTCTCCTCTCTCCTTTTCTCCCGATAATTCTCCACGCTGTCTGTATATGTCACCAGGTCTCCTTCTTCATCTCTACAGCAGGGTGTGCCTGCACCAAAGACTTCGGTTTGGTGTTTTACCCGTTGGTAAAATTTCCGGGCTTCGGTCTGACTCCTGTACATCTTGATTTGCTCCCGCTCACGTTTTTCTTGTTCTTTCTTCTGTTTTCTGAAATTAAGTTTCTCCTCTCTCCTTTTCTCCCGATAATTCTCCATCGCATTACGTGTTGCTACTGTCTGCAAGGTTGTCCTATACGCTGCGTTTTTCACATCAGTAGCATTATGTTGGTGGTGGTTTTTTGGTACCCAATTGTTCTTTTTGATGTTGTTTGTAGGGAGTGGGCAATTATTTGCCATTGTGCTTCTATACTAGTATCGGGACAAGAAGTGTTTTCGTTAAGCAGGTGGGTAAGTTGAGCGGAATAAGCCTCAGCTACCTGTTGTGTTTGTAGCTTTTCGACGTCGAGTTTCCGCGTTACATTAGATCGTACCTTTGCTGATACATTAAGATGGGTGCAAAACTTTTCGCTCCTCGTATCGATCGAACGTCTAAAACACTGGACGAAGGCCTTCCGTCTATGACAACAAGGTCAATTTGATTTCTCGTGGCTTGATCAGAAGAAATCCAGATGGCCTTGTGTATATCGAGTTGCTCGAATCTGGTGCTGCTAACTACCATATTTTTTACTGTCGCTAAGTCAATTAACCTCATGCCGTTGTCGGATGTTTCTTCATGGAGGCAGAATTTTCCGAGCATAATATTATTGCCATGGCAAGGGCAGCGGTCATATGCTGTTTCTAGGCGCTCGTAAAAAATGTCTTTATCTTCCGTCGGAGCATGGGTGCAAATGAGACTGATGTAGAAGAACTTTGCTTTAATACGGATTGTAGCAATTGGCTCATCTACTGGAGTGAATCTGGAGACGAGGTCTTTTATGATCCTACTAATCATAAATCCGCAGCCACAAGGCGTAATCATCTAATTTACTTACGCCTGTCCCTTTCCATCGCATTTCCTGTAAGGCCATAATATCGGCTTTGTACTTCTTAAGTACATCCGCCAAGGCGAAAACTGCGCCAGTTAAGTTTCAGTTGTTGTCGATTGACAGATTTCCATTTTTCTGCTGAATTTTATAGCATTTACATTTTATGTATCCTGATCTAGCATGCATTATTTCTTCTATAAAATTGTATAGAATTTACATTTTATGTATCCTGATTTTGCATGTATTATTTTCTCCATAAAATTTGTAAGGATTTTATTCTAAAATCCCTGGGATTAGAGTTTATGTTCAGTGGCGTAGTTCTCCTACTTCTCCTTTCCCTGGGCGGTATAAAATACACATAATTTTACTCCGTACATACATACCTACGTCATGGATTAACTAAAGAGCAATCGAAGTGCGTTCATATATAAAAGCAGTAAAAAGGATCTTTAAGCTTTCCAACAATTGCTTGGGCATGTTCAACAATGGCTTATCGATGAAATTACACAATTCTGGTGTGGTGGTCATATTGGTTTGCTAAGATGGTGCTTTTGTTGTTGTTGTTCTTGTTATTTTCAAATGGAAGATAATGTAAAATATTGCCTTGTTCAAGGACTCTGCATGCCACCGCCTTCAACAAGGACCTCTTTTCTTACTTCCAATTAATTCAGGGGATATGGAAAAAAGTACTTGAGAGAAATAAATTCAATTAAAATTTTCGGTTTTCCTCTTGCCTGCCTCTATTACCACTACCACCAGCACTTGGCAGATTTCGCAAATACTCTTAAGATTCCATTTTTGGGTACTTAACGTTGTTTGCCGCCCAACCACACACACAACCTCTTCATATTTCATCCATCCATCCATTCATTCAGTTCATCAATTCAGGGGCGAGCAGCAATGGACGTGGAGGAGGTGTGGTGGAGGGGTTTTCGGGTTCAAGTGGGTTTTTTCTTTAACGTATGTTTTGTAGTAGATTTGTCTGTCAGTCCGTCCATTCGTCTGTCTGTCATTGGGTCTATCTGTCTCTATTTGCAGTGACCATGGATAGATATTTTTGGAAGTGTTGTGGCTTTGCTGTGTTTATTTTTGGTCAGCATTAACTTGTATTTGTTCGACAAATAAGTGGTCTCACTACTCCAACCGCCTCTCAGCCAGCCTGTTCCAAAGCAGACCCAGACCACCACCATATATGTGTGTACGTCACATGTCAGAATATGTTTTTCCTCTTCTTCTTCTTCTTCTACTTTTCTTGTACTCCAACCATAAAAACACAAACAGAAATTTGTATTATGGCTTGGCTGTGTCGGCTTCCTTCCGCTGTTTCCTTCTCCGCCTGATTCGTCATTGGTTGGTTGGGAATTCGTTTGCTGGACAGTTTGTTTTGTGGGCCATTTGGGAAATGGTCATTGATACACAAAACAGTTAACGTCACACATTTAACGGATGCGAATAACATAAAACACACATTGCGCTTCGTTATGTACCGACACACGCGCTTAATGTTGTCCGAACAACATTACGAGCAGCAATAGCAACAACAACAACAGAACCAACAAATAGAAAAGCAAATCAATACAAATTTCGGATTAAATATTGAAACGTTCATGAGTATCACTGTGATATGGTCGTCAATGGTATCATCGTTCAGTGGTTGGTTCAATCTAATAAAAATGCTTGTTTATCGATGGTACTTCTGGTTAAGAACAATTGATATCTGACCTCCTCCTACACGAGCAGCAAATGTGGACATATTTGAATTTTTGGGTTCTTGAAGAGGCATAATAGAGAGGGAAATTCATTCAGTATTAGGATTGGGAAGCGACAAAGAAATTAAAGCCACACTTTTTTCGAACACCAGATAATATTTCCAGAAGGTCTCCTTATAGAGGTCAGAAGGTCTCCTGATTGAAGCCAAAAAGGTCTCCTCATAGAGGGTCAGACAAAATTCTTTAAAAATCCACGCCTAAGTAGCCTAGGGTGTTGGTGAAAAAAATCTTTAAAAATCCACGCCTAAGTAGCCTAGGGTGTTGGTGAAAAAAATCTTTAAAAATCCACGCCTAAGTAGCCTAGGGTGTTGGTGAAAAAAATCTTTAAAAATCCACGCCTAAGTAGCCTAGGGTGTTGGTGAAAAAAATCTTTAAAAATCCACGCCTAAGTAGCCTAGGGTGTTGGTGAAAAAAATCTTTAAAAATCCACGCCTAAGTAGCCTAGGGTGTTGGTGAAAAAAATCTTTAAAAATCCACGCCTAAGTAGCCTAGGGTGTTGGTGAAAAAAATCTTTAAAAATCCACGCCTAAGTAGCCTAGGCTGTTGGTGAAAAAAATCTTTAAAAATCCACGCCTAAGTACAATAGGGTGTTGGTGATAAAAATCTTTAAAAATCCACGCCTAAGTACAATAGGGTGTTGGTGAAAAAATTCTTTAAAAATCCACGCCTAAGGATTGTAGGGTGTTGGTGAAAAAATTCTTTAAAAATCCTCGCCTAAGTATCCTAGGGTACTGGTGAAAAAATTCTTTAAAAATCCACGCCTAAGTACCCTTGGGTGTTGGTGAAAAAACCCTTAAAAATCCACGCCTAAGTACACTAGGGTACTGGTGAAAAAATTCTTTAAAAATCCACGCCTAAGTACTGTAGGGTGTTGGTGAAAAAATTCTTTAAAAATCCACGCCAAAGTAGCCTAGGGTGTTGGTGAAAAAATTCTTTAAAAATTCACGCCAAAGTAGCCTAGGGTGTTGGTGAAAAAATTCTTTAAAAATCCACGCCTAAGTAGCCGAGGGTGTTGGTGAAAAAATTCTTTAAAAATCCACGCCTAAGTAGCCTAGGCTGTTGGTGAAAAAAATCTTTAAAAATCCATGACTAAGTACAATAGGGTGTTGGTGAAAAAAATCTTTAAAAATCCACGCCTAAGTACCCTAGGGTACTGGTGAAAAAATTCTTTAAAAATCCACGCCTAAGTACTGTAGGGTGTTGGTGAAAAAATTCTTTAAAAATCCACTCCTAAGTACCCTAGGGTGTTGGTGAAAAAATTCTTTAAAAATCCACGCCTAAGTACCCTAGGGTGTTGGTGAAAAAAATCTTTAAAAATCCACGCCTAAAGTCCATAAGGTGTTGGTGAAAAAAATCTTTAAAAATCCACGCCTAAGTACAATGGGGTGTTGGTGAAAAAAATCTTTAAAAATCCACGCCTAAGTAGCCTAGGGTGTTGGTGAAAAAAATCTTTAAAAATCCACGCCTAAGTACAATAGGGTGTTGGTGAAAAAAATCTTTAAAAATCCACGCCTAAGTACAATAGGGTGTTGGTGAAAAAATTCTTTAAAAATCCACGCCTAAGTAGCCTAGGCTGTTGGTGAAAAAAATCTTTAAAAATCCACGCCTAAGAATTGTAGGGTGTAGGTGAAAAAAAATCTTTAAAAATCCACGCCTAAGAATTGTAGGGTGTAGGTGAAAAAAAAATCTTTAAAAATCCACGCCTAAGAATTGTAGGGTGTAGGTGAAAAAAAATCTTTAAAAATCCACGCCTAAGAATTGTAGGGTGTAGGTGAAAAAAAATCTTTAAAAATCCACGCCTAATGTTTGTAAGGTGTTGATGAAAAAATTCTTTAAAAATCCACGCCTAAGGATTGTAGGGTATTAGTGAACAAATTCTTTAAAAATCCAGCCTAAGGATTGTAGGGTATTGGTGAACAAATTCTTTAAAAATCCACACCTAAGGACCTTAAGAAGTTGGTGAAAAAATTATTTAGAAATCCACGCTGAAGCAAGTTCTTTTTTATTGGGATCAAGGTCCGTTAAATTTAAAATTTCATTTCTGAAAAAAAACTTCAACAAAATAAATGATATAAAATCGAGTAAATAAATGAAAATAGTGACACAATAAACAATGATTTGGAATTTTTTCCATTCACAAAACAAACAATCATATCTATCCGGTTTGTTCATTCATGCATTCTTTTCCATTCAGTGTCATGCTTATAGTTGGCATTTTTTTTGTTAGTTGCGGTATATATTTTTATTTATTAACTGTTAAGAGCATTTTCATTTCGTTATCGCACATCATAAACCCAACTGCTTTTCATTAAAAAGTAATTTCTTTTTTTGAATACGATTTCTTGCTTCTTAACACGCAAACTTTCCGCCACTACTGCCTGCACCACAATTTCTTCACCCGCTTGCCTTTATCACCATATCTTCCGCCGTCCCCACCCATTCTTTTCACAGCTGTCAATCATATTTGTTGCTGCTTTTTTTCAATGTTGTCACTTTTATAGAATTCGCTCTTTTCCGCTCAGTTGGTTAATGTTCGAAAATTTTGTGGCTGCCATTAACTTGCCACAATATTATGGCCGACAATTTTTTTCCATTTATGACTTCTGCAGATGACTAATTGGGATAAGTGGTGGGAAGATGGTGACGCAGGGAGGACATTAACACTTCGATATGTTTATTGATGGTGGGTTAATAATGGCCAAAAATATATATTGATTTTTTTTTTCGGTTGAAAATATAAAATAAATGCCATATGCTTGGGCGTGAGGAAGGGAAGAGTGGTGGGGGCTGACATTTCGATAAGACGTCATATGTGTAATATCAACTTGGGCGTGTGTGTCATAAAAAAATACTTCAAAACAACTTTGAAGAAGTTTGTTAAACTTACGATTAGAGGTTCTCTCCATCTGGTTTATCTTCGAATGTCGTGTGGCCTTAAGGGGTGATTACTAAACGCAAAAACTCATATAGTAGCCGATGAATGCGATACATCAACTGTTTAACAAGCCTACGAAATGGATTTATCGAAGTTAATGGCTTGTTTGACAGATATATTTGAAATGAAACGAATTTTCGGCAGAAGACTCGGCGTGGATTTTTAAAGAATTTTTCCAAGACCATACAAAGGTCCATAGGGGTGGATTTTTAAAGATTTTTTCACCAACACCCTAGGGTACTTAGGCGTGGATTTTTGTAGAATTTTTTCACCAATATCCTAGGGTACTTAGGCATGGATTTTTAAAGAATTTTTTCACCAACGCCCCCCTAGGGTACATAGGCGTGGATTTTTAAAGAATATTTTCACCAACGCCCTAGGGTACTTAGGCGTGGATTTTTAAAGAATTCTTTCACCAACACCCAAGGGTACTTAGGCGTGGATTTTTAAAGAATTTTTTCACCAACTCCCAAGGGTGCTTAGGCGTGGATTTTTAAAGAATTTTTTCACCAACGCCCTAGGGTACTTAGGCGTGGATTTTGAAAGAATTTTTTCACCAACGCCCTATGGTACTTAGGCGTGGATTTTTAAAGAATTTTTTCACCAACGTCCTAGGGTACTTAGGCGTGGATTTTTAAAGAATTTTTTCACCAACGCCCTAGGGTACTTAGGCGTGGATTTTTAAAGAATTTTTTCACCAACACCCAAGGGTACTTAGGCGTGGATTTTTAAAGAATTTTTGCACCCACACCCTACAATCCTTAGGCGTGGATTTTTAAAGAATTTTTGCACCCACACCCTACAATCCTTAGGCGTGGATTTTTAAAGAATTTTTGCACCCACACCCTACAATCCTTAGGCGTGGATTTTTAAAGAATTTTTGCACCCACACCCTACAATCCTTAGGCGTGGATTTTTAAAGAATTTTTACACCCACACCCTACAATCCTTAGGCGTGGATTTTTAAAGAATTTTTACACCCACACCCTACAATCCTTAGGCGTGGATTTTTAAATAATTTTTACACCCACACCCTACAATTCTTAGGCGTGGATTTTTAAAGAATTTTTACACCCACACCCTACAATCCTTAGGCGTGGATTTTTAAAGAATTTTTACACCCACACCCTACAATCCTTAGGCGTGGATTTTTAAAGAATTTTTACACCCACACCCTACAATCCTTAGGTGTGGATTTTTAAAGAATTTTTACACCCACACCCTACAATCCTTAGGCGTGGATTTTTAAAGAATTTTTACACCCACACCCTACAATCCTTAGGCGTGGATTTTTAAAGAATTTTTACACCCACACCCTACAATCCTTAGGCGTGGATTTTTAAAGAATTTTTACACCCACACCCTACAATCCTTAGGCGTGGATTTTTAAAGAATTTTTACACCCACACCCTACAATCCTTAGGCGTGGATTTTTAAAGAATTTTTACACCCACACCCTACAATCCTTAGGCGTGGATTTTTAAAGAATTTTTACACCCACACCCTACAATCCTTAGGCGTGGATTTTTAAAGAATTTTTACACCCACACCCTACAATCCTTAGGCGTGGATTTTTAAAGAATTTTTACACCAACACCCTAGGGTACTTAGTCGCGGATTTTTAAAGAATTTTTACACCCACACCCTACAATCCTTAGGCGTGGATTTTTAAAGAATTTTTACACCAACACCCTAGGGTACTTAGTCGCGGATTTTTAAAGAATTTGTTCACCAACATCTTAAGGTCGTGGATTTTTAAAGAATTTGTTCACCAACATCTTAAGGTCGTGGATTTTTAAAGAATTTGTTCACCAACATCTTAAGGTCGTTGATTTTTAAAGAATTTTTACACCCACACCCTACAATCCTTAGGCGTGGATTTTTAAAGAATTTTTTCACCAACACCCTATGGTACTTAGTCGCGGATTTGTAAAGAATTTGTTCACCAACATCTTAAGGTCGTGGATTTTTAAAGAATTTTTTCATCAACATCTTAAGGTCCTTAGGCGTGGATTTTTAAAGAATTTTTCACCAACATCTTAAGGTCCTTAGGCGTGGATTTTTAAAGAATTTTTTCATCAACATCTTAAGGTCCTTAGGCGTGGATTTTTAAAGAATTTTTCACCAACATCTTAAGGTCCTTAGGCGTGGATTTTTAAAGAATTTTTTCATCAACATCTTAAGGTCCTTAGGCGTGGATTTTTAAAGAATTTTTCACCAACTAATTTAACTTTAAGTTACAAATCCATTAAATATATTAAAAAACCCATCTTTTTGTAACTAATTTTTTTACAATTAAAATAATTTATTCTTTTTAATATAAAACGGTAAACTAACAAACTTATCTTTGCCTCTTTGTTTCTTTTCAGATTAAATTAAGAAAATAATAAACTACAAACAAATTAACAAACTATCAACAAAATAAAAAAAAACTACTACCAATGTAAAGGAGAAACAACATTTCAATTTGTATTGCTAAAAAAAGTTTTCTCTTCTACGAATCATCTCCTTCTGGTAAAGTAAAATTGTAAAAGTTTTACACCAAGCTCAACAAAATCCGCACAACCATAAACGGGATATTAACGCACAGACAAACGCACCACAATTTATCAAAAAAAAAGTAACAAATCTCTGCAACCGAAACAAAGTTGATGGGAATTATTTTTGAATGGACTAGCAACAACAAAACTTTAGTAAGCAGATAAAAAGAGGTAAGCTATTATCACCGAACATTGTCTTATTGTTTATATTTAAATTAATAGTGTAGTCAGGAATACAACCTTATCCTTATCTATGTTTTGCAAATTGCTAAAATAACAAATCGTATTTTTAAATGTCTGCTATTATGGTTTACTTTTTTTCATTCGTATCTCAAAGTGACCTTTTTATGTTGATGGGGACTTTGTTCTGTTTGCAGTTTGAATAACAGAATGTGCAGGGTAGATCAGAATTTCTGATGTAGTAGGCAAGCATATGAGTACTTCTTCCACTAATAACTTTAGTTGGATTTGGCTCGTCTTCGGTGACTTACAAGGTCGTTAACAAAACTTGCTTGCATGCAATATCGACTGTATTGGAGATCTGTGACACAACGGACGTTTTTTGAGCGAACTTCACGTTCTACATATTTGAGCGATCGTGATTAAAAACATTAAATCAATTTTTACAATGCTACAGTATGATCCTTCATCACTGTGCAAAAATGTATGTTCACCGATGCCCTCCAATCGTGATAATATATAAGTAACAATTCTTATAATAATGAGAAAGTCATTATTAAAAAAAAAAAATAACATTGCATAATGCCAGCATCATTCATTGCACTTAGAAAATTGTGAAAAGTTTTCAAGCCACAGCGCATGGTCGTACCTCAATCTGAACTAAGTGCGTTTATGATAAAAAAATCTCCAATGAAAATGCCTTTTTCATAATTCGCATTACTTTATCACTATTTGCGCTCATTTCGTCCTCTCTCTTGACAAATCAAATGTATTCCTTCCAAGAAGAAAACGGAAAATCAAAAAAGAAAAATGAAAAGGTCAAGTGATTTATGTGCCATAGTAAACTCGTCACCACCACCACGAAACACACAACACCAAAATTTTTTCGCTCTATCTCTGACAAGAAACCGGTATTCAATGTTTTATGAATTGCATTCATAAAATACAGAAATCCCGACGTTGATAACACTTTTATGAACACTATTCATATAAGATATGAATTATTTTTATTGTTTAGTAAAAAATAATTCATATATTATATAATTTTTTTTTTTGGAAAAAATAATACATATATTCTATGCATAGTATTCAGAAAGTGTTGTCAATGTCGAGATTTTTGTATTTTATGAATACATTTCATAAAACTTTAATTACTCATTTCTTGTGAGAGAGAAACAACGTTGAAGTTGTGTTTTTCGTCGTGGTGGTGGTGACGATTTCGATTCGATTATTCTATTTTGATTTTATGTTGTTTTTTTTGTGTTTTGTATTGTCTAAATTTTTCCTAATTACATTTTTAAACCCAAACTTTAAGCGTAGACATTTTAAGGGCTTTTCTTTGCCATAAATTAGATATTTAGATATTTTTTGGCATAATTTTTGTTCAAACCATTTTGTTTGATCCTTTTTAGGGTCCAGTACCGGCATTTTTGAGATAAAATATTCCAGAGACCGTTTTAAGACTCGAGTGAAGGTATTTTTCCAATACTAACTTATTATAGACTCGGGTTTTCAAGTAATTTTCTAACTGACCAAAATGTTTCCTAAGAAAATGTTTTCCTTTTCTTGATTTGTGTTCTGCGTTCTTAAATAAAAAATATATGTTTGTAAAATAAATCATAATAAACCATAATCTCCACCAAACACTGAATATTTTAATATAATAAAAAAGCACAGCCACAGCAATACAAAGCAATATTAAAATTGTTTTCACACAGGAAGGAGGAGAACAAGAAGGCAAAAAAGAAATATCAAGCCAACCTTTAAACAGACCACCCAGCTAGATGAATTAAAGCCTGTGGATGGATGGCTGTATAGCTGGATGTACCTTTATTAAGATTTTTGTATCATCACAAAAATCGTTATGGGTGTTATGGGGATGGTCTCCTCTTATGCGGTATTAACCTGGCAACCGATAAAGTGTGCGTAGGCAGGCTGGCTGCCGGATTCTTGTGGTGATTGTGGCATATTCGATATTTTTATTTTTTGTGTTCTGATAATGCGAAATGTTGTTCTTGGCTTTGCTTACAATCTCCTATAGCTGCTGTGTTTGTGTTTTTCTGACAGTTTGATATTTTGTGGACGACAATAGCAAATCTGTTTCATTTGGTTTTTTTATTTTGACTGCCCTTGGTGTTGGCTGACTGGCTGGCTAGTTGGCTATATTCATGGTGGCTTTCAATGGTTCTCTTTGATGGTGTTGTGACTTTAGACTAAATGGTCTGGTATCGCATACACCATGAAGAAGAATTCAACATTGTCTTTTCTTTCACTTAACTCGGGGGGCAGCCACACACGCAGTATGTCTCATACAGCCAGCCAGCTAGCAGCTTGTCCCATATCCTCATCATGAGCCACAGCCTTGCATTTGCCCATGATCTTCATTGGCATCATCGTCATCATCATCGAGTTTTCTGGTTTTGGCCACACACACGCATCTAACAGCTCACATTCCATAGAGTTCCTGTACCATCTCCCTACTTTCCTCCCTACCCGGCTCATAATGTTAATGAATCGGCGTCTTCATTGTCGTTGCCAAGTTAGCCTGCATTTGCCTTTTGACTTTGTAACTTCCCTTTTCATTCCTGTCAGCTACAGTTTGGACGACCTATGTATGCATGGCTCTTTGTATTCATTCTACGGTACTCTGCTAGTCAAGCATTAAAGGATATTATTTCGAAAGCTATTTAAGCCAAGAAAATGTGAGCGAGCGTGTGTTTGTGGGTTTTCTTGCATAGCCTTTGACTTAGTTAATAAGAGATAGAAGTGAAATGTAGCACACGGTATCAGAATTTCTAAAGGCTTTGAAATTTAGAACCATTTTCACAAAAAAGAGACGAAGAAGAATGTTGTTAGGATTTTTTTGTTCCGCTTGATATGAAAGCCAATTGGCAAATTGGAATTTTTGTTCTGTTGGTGACAGAGGTACGCCGACATTCAAACAAATGGAATCGCAAATCATTTTGGCTGATATTACGCAAGATTCCACGAAATGCCATACCATTGTCGCAATCATCGAGAGCAGTATTTTGTAGAAGGTGTCCTGAAAATATGTACGATACGCTTAAGGGCAATCGTATAAGTAGTTGTTTTTTTTCAGATTCAGATGAGATGCATCTGAAGAAGCTCCTGACAAACATTGAGTTAGGAGACAAGAAGCCTTCAGAATTATTATCTCAAATGCGGCATTTATCTCAGGGTACAGTTTCAAACGACATTTTGAAGCAGTTGTGGAGGCAACGACCCTTCCACCACAAATGAAGTTAATATTGTCCGTTAGTTAGTGAAGACAGTCTTGAAAAATTGTCAACAATGGCCGACAAGGTTGCGGATAACAGTGAATCAGATGTTTTCTCCATCGAGTTCTCGTTAGTCAAGTCATCACCATCATCATCATCAATGGATAGACGTTAAAATTCCTGAGGTAAACCCAATCCTTATTGCTGGTATCATTTAAAATTTTACGAAATGCCTGCAAAAGTTTTGCCCCATAGTGCACCGTCTTTGATGAAGGATGATTGTACCCCAGAGGTATGTCGCCAGTTTGTTCGAGACATTAAATCGAAAACCATATATTTTGTAGATATTGACGATTTAACCGTATATTCTGTGTCCAAATCCATGTGCAATCCACCTCCCAGTTGAATCTTGCGTAATACCAGCCATAATGAATTGCGATCCACTTGTTTGAACCACAACAACGGGTCGGAACGTTAAAATAAAGGGGAATTCACAACTACTCCCGAAACTTGCATTAGTGGTCCGGAATTTGTAGCCCCAAATCATTACTTAAGCTGAACAATCGCCATAGCGGAACAATTTTGCCAAAAAAACTAGCGACTTCGACGTTCTTCTTCTATGAATAATAAAGTTGCGCCATCTACTTCACGGAGCGGAACGATCTTTTTCGTTCTTTTTTTTTTAATGAACTAGTTCCTTGATATAGTTCTTTTGCTCCATATAGTTTCGACTCCTAGATAGTTACTTTCAAACTCTCTCTTTTAATTTTCTTTTGCTTATTTTTCGCTCACATAGTTCCGTGCTGACAGGTTGATGGATGAATAAACAAATTGAACAAAAATGAAAAAAAATATTCTTTTACAAAATAATAAATTGAGGAGCATATGTTTATATATTTTTAACAATGTGACAGCATCTGAACGAGAGCGAATGAAGAATATGGGAATAAAGGAACCATATCAGAAAATGATTATATGAACTAAAGAACTAGTTCCTATCGTTTCTTTATCGGAATAGTTCCAATGAACTAGTTCGTTACGGAACTACAAAACTGTAATGAATAACATTCATTGAATTTGATTAGTCTTCAGAGATCCACACCATTGATTGCGCGATAATACGTTTAGATCCACAATCTTGTTCGAGGTCTGATAAAATAAATACGTTATTTTATTGTTTGTTCAAATGTAATTATTTATTCATAAATTACAATCATTTCCCATTTCATCTACGTGTATCAGGTAGGCCAGCGTTTTTTTCCAAACCTCGAAATTCTTCTGTATAGCCAAGAGCTCCGCTTTAGATTTTTATTCAATGTCCTTAATCATAGAAAGCATTTCCCATATGTTGGTGTCTTCAGTTTTAGAAAGAGACAAAAATCAGCAGGGCCATGTCTGGTGAACACACGATGGTGCAGGTATTACAGGGTTGTCCATATTTGACGGACCCATCTGGCAACGCCATAATTTTTGACAGATATGTCACATCGCTTAATGACATACCGCGTTTGAAGCGTCAGTCCAAGCAGATTTTTACCATGAACCATTACACGCCACGCGAGCGCTCTGAAATAGTTGAAATTTATATTCAACAGAAGAAGTCAATTGTCGACCAAGGCGATCGGCCGAGAATATCGCTGCCGTACGAGCCAGTATTGAGAGGTCCCCAAGAACATCCCAGAAACGCCGTTCTCAGCAGTTGGTCATGGCTTGGCCCACTTTACAACGGATTATTCGCATTGATTTGCATTTGTTCCCGTACAAAATTAAATTGACGTAAAGAATGTTGCCTGCGGACAAGCCTCGTCGATTGGAATGTGTCCAAAGAGTCATCGAAATGGCCGAAGATGACGAGCAATTCTGGAACAAAATTATCATGTCCGATGAAGCCCATTTTACATTGAATGGGACCGTAAATAAGCAAAATTGCCGTTTTTACGCCACTGAAAATCCTCAGGAGATTCAAGAAGTGCCTCTTCATGACGAAAAAGTCACAGTTTGGTGCGGCGTTAGTGCGAAAACGGTCATTGGGACGTTTTTCTTCCAAAATGAAAATGGCCATGTTGTAACCATCAATCAGAAGCGTTATCGCGACATGATGACCAAGTTTGTGATGCCAATTATTCGTCGAAAGCGTATGAGGCAGTTCTGGTTTCAACAAGACGGCGCTCCACCGCACACAAGTCGCATAAAAATCGATTTTCTGAAGAATTTGTTTCCGGGCCGTTTGATGTCGAAAAGTGGTGATTTGGACTTAACCATAATTTGATTGACAAGTTTGCCAAGGGAGTACGAGAATTTCATAGTGGCAATAGAGACCAGGGACAAATTGCCAAGTTGTTCATAATTGATGCAGAAGCTGCTGGAAGAAGCTGAAAGAAAATATCAGTTAGAAAAGGATGAACTACCAGAAATACAGGTATTTGTAACGAAATCGAGTAGCCATGCTAAGAAATTTGAAGAAGAATATTCTTGCAGAAATACATTTCAAGGTAAAGGAAACAAGAAGAGGTAATTTTAAGGGAAATGCTTTTCATGTGGTCATGTTGGACATTATAGAAATAAATGCGATGCAAGGATAGGAGTAGCTACCATACCAGAACTAACCCCCAATATCAGTAGGCAATACACAGGGCTATCCCCTAATAAACGTTGCTCAGTTGAAGGATTAAGTTTTAGGTACGCTGTGTTTGAAGAAGTTGTTCTCAATAGTAAATCCTAAGCAATTAAGTTGACTATTCTCAAATTGATTAATAGGAAAGCTCAACTAATCGAATCGGAAGGTCTCTAGATGATGTTAGCCATTGTGGGATCAATAGTGAGAATATCGACTAATCGATTAGTTTTATGAACCCTTCAACAGCATCTTCTGGTGACGAAAATCGTTGATAACGTATTCGGTTCATGATGTGATGGAAATATGAAGTATTTGGATGCCAATTCAGAGCTGCACGGCGGGTGAGCCATCAATTCTATCTTTAGATCGGTCAAATAGCCGTTTCTTTGAACTTTCAGTCTCTGAAATGTCGTCTTTTTGTATTGAAATTTTAAAAAGTAGAAGTCTGATGTTTGAGGTAATCGCAAAGTCGGCTTTAGACTTTTTCGGGAGGTGGCCTTGTTTCTAAACTGCTTACTTTGACCATAGTAGCATCTGTTGGCCATCACAATCCTTCTCCGAATTTCAAAACTGATGACATTCGTTTTATTTATGGTGGTACCAAGGTATATAAAGTCTTTAACTACCTCGAAGCTGTAGTTCTCAAGTTCCACAATTGGTCCGAGTTAACTGGACGTCTTGCGCCTTGATACCATCAGCTGGGACTTCTCGCCGTTTACTGCCAGACCCACTTTGGCAAACTCCTTCTCAATTTGTTCAAAGGTGGCTGTTACCGCTCGCAATGTTCGACCCATTATATCGATTACCTTGTGCCACTTAAAGTTATCCTGCATAGCCGTATTAATTTTGCAGGAATGCCGAACGCAGACATGGCTTTAAACACCTCTGAACGGATAGGGCTGTCGAATGCGGATTTATAGTCGACAAATAGGTGGTATGTGTCGATGTGTTTTTCGTGGGTCTTTTCCAGGATTTGGTGCAGAGTGAAAATCTGGTCAATAGTGGATTTGCCAGGTCTGAAGCTGCATTGGTATAGTCCGATGATGTCATTGACCATTGGCTTCAATCGTTCACACAGCACACTGGATAGCACTTTATATGCGATGGGAAGGAGACTTATTCCTCTATAGTTGGCACATATTGTCGTGTCTCCTTTTTTGTGCACGGGACACAGCATGCTGAGGTTCCAATCATTGGGCATGCATTCATCTAGCCAAATTGTGCTAATCAGCTGGTGCATGCTCCTGACCAGCATCTGGCCACCAGTGTTGAATAGTTCGGCTGGTAACCCATCGGCTCCTGCTGCTTTGTTGTTCTTGAGCCGATTAATTGCTTTTATTGCTTTTATGACCTCATCTTGGGTAAGTGGTATACACTCTATACCATCATCTCTTATTGGTTCTGTGGTATCTTCTTCATCACCACTATTTGATACAAGAAGCTTTTCGAAATGCTCCTTCCAGATCCTCAACACGCTGTCTGTATCTGTCACCAGGTTTCCTTCTTCATCTCTACAGGAGGATGTGCCTGCACCAAAGCCTTCTGTTTTGTGTTTTACTCGTTGGTAAAATTTACGGACTTCATTCTGACTCCTGTACATCTCGATTTGCTCACGCTCACGTTTTTCTTGTTCTTTGTTCTTTTTTCTGAAAACATGTTTCTCCTCTCTCCTTTTCTCCCGATAATTCTCCATCACGTTACGTGTTGCTACTGTATGCAGGGTTGCCCTATACGCACCTTTGCACCAACATTGCACCTTTGCAGCAACATTAAGACGGGTGCGTACCTTGGCTGCCACAAGGTAATGGTCCGAATCGATAGTCGCTCTTCGGATCGATCGGACGTCTAAAACACTGGATGTATGCCTTCCGTCTATAACAACATGATCAATTTGATTTTTCGTTACTTGATCAGGAGAGATCCTGGTGGCCTTTTGTATATCGAGATGCTTGAATCTGATGCTGCTAACTACCATCTTTTTTGCTGCCGCGAATTCATTCAACCTCATGCCGTTGTCGGATGTTTCTTCATGAAGGCTGAATTTTCCGACGGTGGGGCCAAAGATATTTCCCTTCCGATTTTTGCATTAAAATCTCCTCAGGATTTTAATGTCAAGGCCAGGGCAACGGTCATATGCTGTTTTTAGGCGCTCGTAAAATATGTCCTTGGTCTGTTCATCTTTATCTTCGGTCGGATCATGGGCGCTAATTAGACTGATGTAAAAGAACTTCGCTTTTATACGGATTATAGCAATTCGCTCATCTACTGGAGTGAATCTGGAGACAAGGTCTTTTATTCTCCTGTTAACCATAGATCCGCAGCCAAATTCATGTCTCGTTTCATGGCAGCTATAATACAGTGCGTAATCGTCTGATTTACTTACGCCTGTCCCTTTCCAACGCATTTCCTGTAAGGCAATAATATCGGCTTTGTACTTCTTGAGTATATCCGTCAAAGCGAACACTGCGCCTGTTCTGTATAACGTGCGCACATTCCAAGTGCAGATTCGCAGATCGTGGTCCTTTATACGTTTGCGGGGGTCGTCAACATTAGGGGGGTTTGGTTTTCTTTTTCTTAGCTTTTTCATAGTAGGTTGGGTTTTCCGAGAGTGGGGAACTAACCCGACGCCTCACATATTAGCTCACTATTTCATCGGGTGATGAAAATTGCTACCCCAAGTGACATCGCGCGGAGGTCAGTGTCCACAATTGAGACGAAAGAGGAACCAAGATAAGCCTGGACTTCGCAATGTTAAAGCCAATCAGAGCCGTTGCTTGGTATCTATCATCCCCTACGTCACCCGAAACGATACACGAGATACACGAAATAACCAGACTTAGTACCGATCGTTTATTTTGCAAAATAGTTCCATTGAACTAGTTCACTGCGGAACGGCAAAAAACAAACATGCACTAACAGTGAACGAAGCAAAAAAGAACAATAGAAGAGAAACTAGGTGAACAAATTAACCGAATCTAGTACCGATCGTTCCTTTTGTAAAATAGTTCCTAAATTCCTTTTAGTTCAATCGTTCATTAGTACACGTCAGTAAATTTGGTCAATGAACGGAACGATCTAGATGAACGATTTTATCAAAAGCAATTTGGTGAACGTGAGCAAAGAAAGAAAGGACTGTAGCAAATGGAACTAAATCAACGTAATAACAGGATCTAGTACCAATCGTTCAGTTCGCCAAATAGTTCCATTGAACTAGTTCACTTTGGAACGGAACGAAAGCAAAAAAGAACAATAGAAGAGAAACTAGGTGAAAAAATATCCGAATCTAGTACCGATCGTTCCTTTTGCAAAATAGTTCCTATGAACTAGTTCATTTCGGAACTACCGAACACTAGGCGCACTTAAATCCATAAGTGGCCCGTAAATATTCGGTAATTTTGTCTATTCTATAATAATTTTTTAACCTGCGAGGAACATTCTTTGATTCAATATAAAAACAATACCCCCAAAATTTAATTATTTCGCAAAAAGTGTAATACCATTGATTGTTAATGTCGTATTGACGCCGGACAGAATTTGATTATAAAAAATTCTATTATTTTTTTACAGTTCATTAAACTCTGTGTCGTTCTATGCCTAACATTTTTTCGTTTATCAAATGTTCTTTTTATTTTATTTGCATTCATATAAAACGAAATAACAATCCAACGAGAAAAAAATAATGGTAATTGCTGTGTGTGTGTCCCAATGTATTTAAAAGTGTTTCAGCTTTTTGGCTTTTAACAGCCAAAAAAATAAAATCCAATAACAATTGAGCGCCCGACCACCCGCCCACAAATATCAGCTCTCCCTCCAACTGTTAAATATCAAATTTTAAAAATTGTTCAGTGGATATGTGGTGGGTAGATGGGTAGGTTAGGGTTAGGTCTAAGCTTTTTTTGTCGTTGCGGCATGTTATACACCTTTTTTACGATAATGTTTATGACAATGTTATTTTGTAAACAAAAAACGACAACGACGAATTTAACATTTATATATTTTTATATTTGGTAGTCAATTTTTAACACCACCTGAGAGCACCTACTACGACTGACTGCTTGCCTGCCTTACTTTGTTAGGTGTTTGTTTTGACGACTACGCAATTTTTGGCAACATCATAAAGTACTCAATAAATTATCCATAAATGGTGATATAGAAAGTTTTGCGCAAGACTTATTTTTTATTTCTGTTTTTTTTGTTAATGGTAATTGAACAAACCAATATAACATTAAAAACAGATAAAAGTTAAAATGCCATTTTCTAAGAGTCATTTAATAATAAAATAGGTTATGGACATATTTTTTAAGGCGAGGGATTCTAAAGAATATTTTAGGAATATTTTTTCAAAAATTGTGGATTTTTTAAAGAATATTTTTCAGGCATTAAAAGAAGGCGTGGATTTATTAAAAAATATTTTCTCAGGCCTTAAAAGAAGGCGTGGATTTATTAAAGAATATTTTTTCAAGCATTCAAAGAAGGCGTGGATTTATTAAAGAATATTTTTTCAAGCATTCAAAGAAGGCGTGGATTTATTAAAGAATATTTTTTCAAGCATTCAAAGAAGGCGTGGATTTATTAAAGAATATTTTTTCAAGCATTCAAAGAAGGCGTGGATTTATTAAAGAATATTTTTTCAAGCATTCAAAGAAGGCGTGGATTTATTAAAGAATATTTTTTCAAGCATTCAAAGAAGGCGTGGATTTATTAAAGAATATTTTTTCAAGCATTCAAAGAAGGCGTGGATTTATTAAAGAATATTTTTTCAAGCATTCAAAGAAGGCGTGGATTTATTAAAGAATATTTTTTCAAGCATTCAAAGAAGGCGTGGATTTATTAAAGAATATTTTTTCAAGCATTCAAAGAAGGCGTGGATTTATTAAAGAATATTTTTTCAAGCATTCAAAGAAGGCGTGGATTTATTAAAGAATATTTTTTCAAGCATTCAAAGAAGGCGTGGATTTATTAAAGAATATTTTTTCAAGCATTCAAAGAAGGCGTGGATTTATTAAAGAATATTTTTTCAAGCATTCAAAGAAGGCGTGGATTTATTAAAGAATATTTTTTCAAGCATTCAAAGAAGGCGTGGATTTATTAAAGAATATTTTTTCAAGCATTCAAAGAAGGCGTGGATTTATTAAAGAATATTTTTTCAAGCATTCAAAGAAGGCGTGGATTTATTAAAGAATATTTTTTCAAGCATTCAAAGAAGGCGTGGATTTATTAAAGAATATTTTTTCAAGCATTCAAAGAAGGCGTGGATTTATTAAAGAATATTTTTTCAAGCCTTAAAAGAAGGCGTGGATTTATTAAAGAACATTTTTTCAAGCCTTAAAAGAAGGCGTGGATTTATTAAAGAACATTTTTTCAAGCCTTAAACGAAGGCGTGGATTTATTAAAGAATATTTTTTCAAGCATTAAAAGAAGGCGTGGATTTATTAAAGAATATTTTTTCAAGCCTTAAAAGAAGGCGTGGATTTATTAATGAATATTTTTTCAAGCCTTAAAAGAAGGCGTGGATTTATTAAAGAATATTTTTTCAAGCCTTAAAAGAAGGCGTGGATTTATTAAAGAATATTTTTTCAAGCCTTAAAAGAAGGCGTGGATTTATTAAAGAATATTTTATCAAGCCTTAAAAGAAGGCGTCGATTTATTAAAGAATATTTTTTCAGGCCTTAAAAGAAGGCGCGGATTTATTAAAGAATATTTTTTCAAGCATTAAAAGAAGGCGTGGATTTATTAAAGAATATTTTTTCAAGCCTTAGAAGAAGGCGTGGATTTATTAAAGAATATTTTTTCAAGCCTTAAAAGAAGGCGTGGATTTATTAAAGAATATTTTTTCAAGCCTTAAAAGAAGGCGTGGATTTATTAATGAATATTTTTTCAAGCATTAAAAGAAGGCGTGGATTTATTAAAGAATATTTTTTCAAGCCTTAGAAGAAGGCGTGGATTTATTAAAGAATATTTTTTCAAGCCTTAGAAGAAGGCGTGGATTTATTAAAGAATATTTTTTCAAGCCTTAGAAGAAGGCGTGGATTTATTAAAGAATATTTTTTCAAGCCTTAAAAGAAGGCGTGGATTTATTAAAGAATATTTTTTCAAGCCTTAGAAGAAGGCGTGGATTTATTAAAGAATATTTTTTCAAGCCTTAGAAGAAGGCGTGGATTTATTAAAGAATATTTTTTCAAGCCTTAGAAGAAGGCGTGGATTTATTAAAGAATATTTTTTCAAGCCTTAAAAGAAGGCGTGGATTTATTAAAGAATATTTTTTCAAGCCTTAGAAGAAGGTCGTGGATTTATTAAAGAATATTTTTTCAAGCCTTAGAAGAAGGCGTGGATTTATTAAAGAATATTTTTTCAAGCCTTAGAAGAAGGCGTGGATTTATTAAAGAATATTTTTTCAAGCCTTAAAAGAAGGCGTGGATTTATTAAAGAATATTTTTTCAAGCCTTAGAAGAAGGCGTGGATTTATTAAAGAATATTTTTTCAAGCCTTAAAAGAAGGCGTGGATTTATTAAAGAATATTTTTTCAAGCCTTAGAAGAAGGCGTGGATTTATTAAAGAATATTTTTTCAAGCCTTAAAAGAAGGCGTGGATTTATTAAAGAATATTTTTTCAAGCCTTAGAAGAAGGCGTGGATTTATTAAAGAATATTTTTTCAAGCCTTAAAAGAAGGCGTGGATTTATTAAAGAATATTTTTTCAAGCCTTAAAAGAAGGCGTGGATTTATTAAAGAATATTTTTTCAAGCATTAAAAGAAGGCGTGGATTTATTAAAGAATATTTTTTCAAGCCTTAGAAGAAGGTCGTGGATTTATTAAAGAATATTTTTTCAAGCCTTAAAAGAAGGCGTGGATTTATTAAAGAATATTTGTTCAGACCTTAAAAGAAGGCGTGGATTTATTAAAGAACATTTTTTCAAGCCTTAAACGAAGGCGTGGATTTATTAAAGAATATTTTTTCAAGCCTTAAAAGAAGGCGTGGATTTATTAAAGAATATTTTTTCAAGCCTTAGAAGAAGGCGTGGATTTATTAAAGAATATTTTTTCAAGCCTTAAAAGAAGGCGTGGATTTATTAAAGAATATTTTTTCAAGCCTTAAAAGAAGGCGTGGATTTATTAAAGAATATTTTTTCAAGCCTTAAAAGAAGGCGTGGATTTATTAAAGAATATTTTTTCAAGCCTTAAAAGAAGGCGTGGATTTATTAAAGAATATTTTTTCAGGCCTTAAAAGAAGGCGCGGATTTATTAAAGAATATTTTTTCAAGCATTAAAAGAAGGCGTGGATTTATTAAAGAATATTTTTTCAAGCCTTAGAAGAAGGCGTGGATTTATTAAAGAATATTTTTTCAAGCCTTAAAAGAAGGCGTGGATTTATTAAAGAATATTTTTTCAAGCCTTAAAAGAAGGCGTGGATTTATTAAAGAATATTTTTTCAAGCCTTAAAAGAAGGCGTGGATTTATTAAAGAATATTTGTTCAGACCTTAAAAGAAGGCGTGGATTTATTAAAGAATATTTTTTCAGGCCTTAAAAGAAGGCGTGGATTTATTAAAGAATATTTTTTCAGGCCTTAAAAGAAGGCGCGGATTTATTAAAGAATATTTTTTCAAGCCTTAAAAGAAGGCGTGGATTTATTAAAGAATATTTTTTCAGGCCTTAAAAGAAGGCGCGGATTTATTAAAGAATATTTTTTCAGGCCTTAAAAGAAGGCGCGGATTTATTAAAGAATATTTTTTCAGGCCTTTAAAGAAGGCGTGGATTTATTAGAGAATATTTTTTCAGGCCTTAATAGACAAAGAATATTTTTTTATGAAAAAAATCTTAATTTCTTAAATAATGCCTAAATAATTCGCCTTTTTTATATGACCAATATAAAAAATTCTCCAATTTGGTGTCTATCACCACAAAAAAACTTTTTGCTATTAAATAAAGTTTTTCTTCTATTTCTACGACCAGACCTCATTAAATGGGCCATGAATGGTTATCTCAAAGATGTTTACCAAAGAAAAAGTCACACATTTTATGTACCATTCATTGGTGTATTTTTCGTGAATAAATTGCAACATAAAACAATCAAAATAAATTCGAAACGAGTGAAAAAGCGTTAAGTTCTGTCGGATCGAATTTTGAATACCCTCCACCATAGATATACTGATAGGTACTTGAAATGAAAATATAGGGTAAATACCAAAAACTGGACCTATACCGACATTTCTACAACTCGATTATGTAAACCATAATGTGAACCATGTTCCAGAAAATTTTGATTTCATCCAACCTGTGCCTATCTTATTACTTCTTCCAAACTTAGTTCAGGTTCGAAGATGTGGACTATTGGTCCACTCCTACTGATACCTACCACACAGGGGCTAGGCCTAAATGTGGGTTATAGTTCATGTATAGTTCATTATAGAACCTTACGTTCTAGCTTTATCTCGATATCCTCCGGGTTAAATGATTACGACAGACTCTTAGAACCAAACCCAAAACGCGGAACAAATTAGATAACTATTTTAATATAAAAATGGGGTTATATGGGGACTACCCCAAAAAGGGGGCGAATATAAATATTTTTGGTAGGGAGATTTGTTGCCATATACGACTACAAAATACCAAATTGCAGCGAATTCGGTTGAAAAACTCGCTCAAGAACCGCAAAATACCGAATATTGGGGGTACCCTTATATGGGGGCTACCCGAAAAATGGACCTATATTCATAGTTTTTTGAGGAGAAATTTGGTACCTATTAAGAACTCAAAATACTAAATTACAGCCAATTCGGTGGAAAAATACGACCAAACCCACCCCCCAAAATACTGAAAATTTGGAGGTGCCGTTATATGGGGGCTACCAGAAAAATTGGACCTGTACTCATAATTTTTTTGGAGACATTTAGTAACCAATAAGAACCCAACGTACCAAATTTCAGCGAATTCTGTTGAAAAACACGACCAAGAACCCCAAAATACCAAATTTCAGCGAATTGGGTTGAAAAACACGGTCAAGAACCCCAAAATACCGAAAATTGGGGGAGCTGCCTTATATGGGAGCTGTGGCTAAACGTGGACCGATATGTCCGATCTTCGAACTTGACCTGCCGACAAAAGACAACCCTATGCAAAATTTCAGCACTCTATCTCAATTCCCTTCAGAAGATAGCAGCGTGATTACAACAGACGGACGGACGGAGGGACGGACACACGGACGGACATGAATTTTACCCTGATCAAAAATATATATACTTTATAGGGTCGGAAATTAATATTTCGATGAGTTACAAACTGAATGACATACTATGGTGGAGGATATAAAAAGAAATAATTCCTAGAAGATAAGCGTCGAGAGGGGGTGTACATAATATTAAATTTTTGGGTCGTCCTTGCTTCACGCCCTTTTTATATTCAAAGGTAATTGCAAAAGAGAAAATTAATAAAGAAATGGACATAAATTAAATATGTGTTGGAACGTTAGATGGCTGGTGTCAAGACTGGGGAGAGAATTTACTGAATTCATTAAGGCTCGGAAAAAATTAGCTATGCTCTCAACTACAAAGGACGAAATTAGTCACAGAGAAAACACCATACAACTCATAACAAGTCGGTAATATGTGGCACGTAATTTATATTAGCTACTGTTGCTGATGAAATTCTTGCATATATTCGTATACTTACATCGATGGGTAAGAGGGGAGGGCCAACATAAACATATCCATATGCAGACAATGCCGCCTTATACAACTTATTTCAATAAAAGAAACCTAATTTACCCATCCCCAGATCAATATGAAGTCTACGAAAAAAAATTAATAACATTTATAACATAAACTTTTCTATACCAAATTTCTGAAAATAAGCCATAACTAACATCCAGGACATGCAACAAAACAAAAAGGACACATTAGCAAATTTTCTAAAATTAATATTTTATAAGGAACAAAAAGTTTTATTTAAGAAAATCAATCTATTGATCAATGAAAATAATGAAAATATTTCGGGGACTAATTATTTCCCATCGGAGAAGGTTTCTTCCTGCAACACTGAAGATTTGACGTCGAATTTTTGAAGATTAATATTCCAAAAAATTGTTAAAGCAATAGTTATATTTTAAGGATTATTTTTGTAAGAAATTTATTTTAGTTAATAAAGAATATTTTTCGGAATAAAGTTTAGGCGTGGAGATTTAAAAAAAAAATTGTTTCGGAAAAAAATTAAAGAATATTTTTTTTAAGGCGTTGTTTTTTTTAAAGGGTAAGTTTTCAAAAATTAATAGAGCCATAGCTGAAGATTTTTTAAAGGGTAAGTTTTCAAAAATTAATAGAGCCATAGTTGTGGATTTTTTAAAGGATAAGTTTCAAAAATTAATAGGGTCGTAGGCGTGCATTTTTTGAAGTATAAATTTCTAAAAATTAATAGAGCCATAGATGTGGATTTTATAAAGATTCGTTTTCCCAAAAATTTGTAGGCTTGGATTTTTATTGACAAAAGGCCACAGGTTTTTCTCTGTTGCCTCATACTTGAGATTATAGCCTTCGGCTATTGAGTATCAACTAAAGTAGAAGCTACCCAAAAATAATCGAATTTTGTTGTGGTGTTCGTGGTGATTGGGTGTGAGGGTAAGATTAGACGACTGGTAATTGTGATACTCTTGTTTGTGACAGCCGCAAATACTCATTTTTTTGTTGGCCTAAGTTTGTCCGCATTCATTGCAATATCTCAAAGCCCCACTCGTTTTTTTTTCTTATCTCCTCACCCTGACAGTGGTAGGCAGGCAATGTGTCACATATCAAAGACCTGACCACAAAATCATCGATGACGACGACGACCCCCATGGGTGTTGTTATATGACGTCGATAAATTTCTGTTATGCGGTTATGCTGCTGCTGCTGATTTTGGTTTTTGGCTGACAAATTCTTAATGTCTTACTCATGGCATACATTTTTAGCTACCGATGATGTCTTTAAGGCAGAAAAAGGTTTCAGCATTAAATGGCAGTTTTTTTGTGGGCTATTTGTTTGAATTTGAAATTTTTTATGAAGTCTAGCCAAAATATTCATAAAAAGAAAGAAACTTTTTAAAATCAAATTAACCAAAGTAAAAAAAAAAAAATAAAAAATAGAAATTGTCAAGTAAAGTTTTAATTGCCTCTCTTGTCCTGTTTTCTTGTCGTTATTTTCTTCGTTTTCTTTATCTTCTCGTTCATTTGAATTTTGAGCTGACGGTGAAATGGCTGCAAATGACATTTTAACCACAGCGCAAATAAAATTTATGGTATTTGACTTTTGGTAATTTCCACAAGGGATTGTTCGAAATTTTTTTGGGTTTGCAGGAGACATAAGAATTTGCATTTTCCGAAAATAAATTGATTTTGTTAGAATACGCGTGCCGCCTCATACCATTTGGGATTGCAACAAAAGGTCAGATGTTTTTAAGTGAAATATTTACGAATAAAAAAGGAAAATACTACTTTAAATTTCCAAATATTTAAAAAAAAATCCTCGCCTAAATTTACGCCAAAATTATTCCCGAAATAATATTCTTTAAAAAATCCACGCCCATATTAAAATTGTAAAGTCACATAGGCCAATATGCCGGATGAGCCGCTTAACCAACGGAGAAACGTGTCGCATAATGGTGGGTACGTAAGCTCTTCTCCTGCCTTGCTTTTCATTGCAAAATTTAGATCATTAAGCTCGACTCGAAGGAGTATAAATAACTCACTTAAAAGTTACTTTCAAATGATCACTGTCCTTCCAAGGCAAAATTCCAATAACAAAAAGGAAAATATTCTTTAATAAATCCACGCCCAAATTAATATTGGAAAAATATTCTTTAATAAATCCACCCCTAAATTCTTTTTGAAAAAAATATATATTTAAAAAAACCGACGCCTATATTTTCCATAATTCTTGCAAAAAAATTCTCTGAAACCCCATGCCCATAAGATCACGCTTTTTATAATGTCCGGAAAAATATTCTTAAAACCAGTGAGCGGAGCAGTATAGTCGGACGGGGCCGACCATATGATACCCACACAACCTCCACGAAAATCTAACTTTCTGTGATTCTATATTCTGAGCTTTGGCAATATTTCGCGATATTTGCACACTCTTGACCGATTGGAGGTCAACCAATATTACTAATATTCAGTACAACCCTTCAAATTTCTTGGCCATATTCCGCTCACCGCGGCTAGTGTTGCGATGTTCGGCTTTCTATTGTGGCCTATAGATCGACACGAAAAAATACAAAAAATTAAGTTCTCGGTCCAGTTCATTCAATATTTAAGTGTAACTCCCACATCCACGTACCTACGACAATGTAAATGTATCAATTTAAAGGTCAACCACTCCTCTTGGATATACTATCAACTTCTCGGATCTATGTCCTTCGGGAGTAAATATATATGCCATAGAATACAAATTTTGAAAATTTTCACACAAAAGTCAGGGCCCATTTGACTTGCTAAATATTGACCGATCTTTATCAAAACAGGCATGCTCATTCTTTGGCCCCATCCCCTACTCCATGCAAAATTTCACGATGTTCGGACAATATTTGCGGCCTCTGGAGCGACCAGAAAAAATATTAACCGATCTTTATCAAAAATAATAGAGGTCTTCATTGGCCAGAACCCATCCCACATGCAAAATTTCGTGAAGATTGGTCCATAACTGTGGTCTGTATTGTGTTTACAAATTATAATGGACAGACGGACAGACGGACGGACACACATGTCTAGATCGACTCAGCTAGTCGAGATATGACGATCGGTATACTTAAAGGTGGGTCTAGGACCAATATTTCGCGGCGTTACAAACTTTTGGGGCTGCACAAAGCTATAATACCCTGACAACATAGTTGTGTAGGGTATAAATAGAAAAAATCTCCCTCAGTGCTGCAGGACGAAACCTTCTCCAATGGGAAATGATTAGTCCCCCCAAAATATTTTAATTATATTCATTGGTCAATAGATTGATTTTCTTAACGAAAACTTTTAGTTCCTAATAAAATATTAATTTTAGAAAAGTTGCTAATGGCCCCTTGTTGTTTTGTTGCATGTCCTGGAAGTTTGTTATGGATTATTTTCAGAAATCTGGTATAGAAAAGTTTATGCCAACTTGTAAATGTTATTAATTTTTTGGTATACTTAATGTTGTGGTGGGGGTATAGGCGAAGAACTTGACTTTATTGAACAAAGCTGTATGAGACATTGGTCTGCCCCTCCCCCTTACACATCGGTGTAAGTATACGAAGATATGCAACAACTTCATCAACAACAGTAGCTAACACAAATTACGTGCCACATATTTCCGACTTGTTATGAGTTGTATGGTGTTTTCTCTGTGACTAATTTCCTCCTTTGAAGTTGAGAGCATAACTAATTTTTTTCAGAGTTTAAATGAATTCAGTGGATTCCCCCTTAGTCTTGACTCCAGTCATCCTCAAACCCTCTAACACATATATTTAGTCCGTGTCCAATTCTTCATTAATTTTCTTTTTTTGCAATTAACTTTGAATATAAAAATGGCGTGAAGCAAGGGCGACCCAAAAATTTAATAACAAGTATACCCCATCCTGACTTGAGGTCTTTTTTTCGAATTTATTTTGACTGTTTTATGTTGCAATTTATTCACGAAAAATACACCCATGAATGTCACATAAAATGTGTGACTTTTTCTTTGGTAAACATCTTTGAGATAACCATTCATGGTCCATTTAATGTGGTCTGGTCGTAGAAATAGAAGAAAAACTTTATTTAATGGCAAAAAGTTTTTTTGTGGTGCTGATAGACACCAAATTGGGAATTTTCTTTTATATTGGTCATATAAAAAAATCGAAGGCTCCTATGCATTATTTAGGCTTTATTTAAGAAATTTATTTTTTTTACAAAAAAAAAAAAAAAAAATGTCGTCTTTCCAGTCCCTCTTTTAAGGCCTGAACAAATTTTCTTTAAGGGAACCCCCCCATTCTCGATTTCATTTTTTCAAGATTTTTAATGGGCTGGTAAATCAATACCAATGCTTGTTAAGGTTTGTAACTTTGCACATTTTAGATGGCGGGCATGATAACTCCTCACTGGAACATCGGAATCCCAAAATTCCAACGGTGTTAGAAAGAGTACATGTCTGGCTCTCGTATGAACTAGGATTATTGACTTCGCTCTAAAATTAACAAAATGGCGGACCTCTGAAAAAATATTTTTGGAAAATAGCCGATTTTTTACCAAAAACCAATTTAAAACCAGTAAGCAAAGTCGGACTGGGCCGACTATATGATACCCTTCACCACTTTGGGTATATTTTACATATGTATCCGAAAAGACGTCGCTGTACTGTTTAAAATTTAATCTCAATCAGACACCCATTGAATATTTGGCGTACAATTAACATAAATAAGTCCAAATTATATATGGAAGCTAAGTTATATCTATATCTGAACCTATTTCAAGCAAACCTGCCAGAGATCCATACCATAGTCAATCGAACTATGGTATGGATGTTTAGTGTACAATTTGCTTAAAACCATCACACCATTCTAGACTTAATTCTTCTTGCTAATCAAAAGATTAGCAGGGACTTTGGTGCACCATTTACCTAAAATCGGGCGAAACTATATATGGAAGCTATATCTAAATATGAACCGATTTTCACGAAACTTAGCACACGTCATTCTAGATCTAATTCAGTAGGTTATACCAAATTTCGTGCAAATCGAAAGATATATAGGGACTTTGGTACACCATTTACCTTAAAACGGACGAACCTACATATGGGCGCTATATCAAAATCTGAACCGATTTTCCCGAAACTTAGCACACATCATTCTAGGACTAATTCAGTAGGCTATACAAAATTTCGTGCAAATCGAAAGATATATATGGACTTTGTTACACCATTTACCTAAAATCGGGCGATACTATATATGGGAGCTATATCTAAATCTGAACCGATTTTCACGAAACTTGGCACAAGTCATTCTAGACTTAATTCAATACGCTATGCCAAAATTCGTGCAAATCAAATCATTTTCAGGGACTTTGGTGCACCATTTACCTAAAATCGGCCGAAACTATATATGGTAGCTATATCTAAATCTGAACCGATTTTCACGAAACTTGGCATACATCATTCTAGACCTAATTCAGTAGGTTATACCAAATTTCGTGCAAATCGAAAGATATATAGGGACTTTGGTACACCATTTACCTTAAATCGGACGAAAATATATATGGGAGCTATATCTAAATCTGAACCGATTTTTCCCAATTTCAATAGGGTTCGTCCTTGGGACGGACGGACAGACGGACGGAGGGACGGACGGACATGCATATATCGACTCAGAAAGTGATTCTATGCATATTCTCAAAAGGAACCATGGGTCTATCTCGATTCCTTTTGCCTGTTACAAACATATGCACAAAGACATAATACCCTGTACCACAGTGTGGTGAAGGGTATAAAAATAAGGAAGATCTTCACCGATTGACTTTATCCTAGTTCATAGAAGAGCTATAGACTCATAGAGAAACGTGTCAAAATTTGGAAGCGATTGGATTATTAGTTTTTGAGTTATCGTGCCGCCATTCGATTCGAGAAAAATGCGTTTAAAGTTTGAGAATCACTCTTCGCGTCACTTGAAATTTTGAAAAAATTTAAGATTTTTTCATACAAAATATTCTTCGTCTTTTAATACCAGAAAAAATATTCTTTAATAAATCCACGCCTTCTTTTAAGACCAGAAAAAATATTCTTTAATAAATCCACGCCTTCTTTTAAGACCAGAAAAAATATTCTTTAATAAATCCACGCCTTCTTTTAAGACCAGAAAAAATATTCTTTAATAAATCCACGACTTCTTTTAAGACCAGAAAAAATATTCTTTAATAAATCCACGCCTTCTTTTAAGACCAGAAAAAATATTCTTTAATAAATCCACGCCTTCTTTTAAGACCAGAAAAAATATTCTTTAATAAATCCACGCCTTCTTTTAAGACCAGAAAAAATATTCTTTAATAAATCCACGCCTTCTTTTAAGACCAGAAAAAATATTCTTTAATAAATCCACGCCTTCTTTTAAGACCAGAAAAAATATTCTTTAATAAATCCACGCCTTCTTTTAAGACCAGAAAAAATATTCTTTAATAAATCCACGCCTTCTTTTAAGACCAGAAAAAATATTCTTTAATAAATCCACGCCTTCTTTTAAGACCAGAAAAAATATTCTTTAATAAATCCACGCCTTCTTTTAAGACCAGAAAAAATATTCTTTAATAAATCCACGCCTTCTTTTAAGACCAGAAAAAATATTCTTTAATAAATCCACGCCTTCTTTTAAGACCAGAAAAAATATTCTTTAATAAATCCACGCCTTCTTTTAAGACCAGAAAAAATATTCTTTAATAAGTCCACGCCTTCTTTTAAGGTCCGAAAAATTGTTCTTTAATAACTCCACGCCTTCTTTTAAGACCAGAAAAAATATTCTTTAATAAATCCACGCCTTCTTTTAAGACCAGAAAAAATATTCTTTAATAAATCCACGCCTTCTTTTAAGACCAGAAAAAATATTCTTTAATAAATCCACGCCTTCTTTTAAGACCAGAAAAAATATTCTTTAATAAATCCACGCCTTCTTTTAAGACCAGAAAAAATATTCTTTAATAAATCCACGCCTTCTTTTAAGACCAGAAAAAAAATATTCTTTAATAAATCCACGCCTTCTTTTAAGACCAGAAAAAAAATATTCTTTAATAAATCCACGCCTTCTTTTAAGACCAGAAAAAATATTCTTTAATAAATCCACGCCTTCTTTTAAGACCAGAAAAAATATTCTTTAATAAATCCACGCCTTCTTTTAAGACCAGAAAAAATATTCTTTAATAAATCCACGCCTTCTTTTAAGACCAGAAAAAATATTCTTTAATAAATCCACGCCTTCTTTTAAGACCAGAAAAAATATTCTTTAATAAATCCACGCCTTCTTTTAAGACCAGAAAAAATATTCTTTAATAAATCCACGCCTTCTTTTAAGACCTTCTTTCAATGCTTGAAAAAATATTCTTTAATAAATCCACGCCTTCTTTTAAGACCACCTTTTTTCTTCTTAAGACCTTCTTTTAAGACCAGAAAAAATATTCTTTAATACATCCACGCCTTCTTTTAAGGCCAGAAAAAATATTCTTCTAATAAATCCACGCCTTCTTTTAAGACCAGAAAAAATATTATTTAATAAATCCACGCCTTCTTTTAAGACCAGAAAAAATATTTTTTAATAAATCCACGCCTTCTTTTAAGACCAGAAAAAATATTCTTTAATAAATCCACGCCTTCTTTTAAGATCAGAAAAAATATTCTTTAATAAATCCACGCCTTCTTTTAAGACCAGAAAAAATATTCTTTAATAAAACCACGCCTTCTTTTAAGACCAGAAAAAATATTCTTTAATAAATCCACGCCTTCTTTTAAGACCAGAAAAAATATTCTTTAATAAATCCACGCCTTCTTTTAAGTCCAGAAAAAATATTCTTTAATAAATCCACGCCTTCTTTTAAGTCCAGAAAAAATATTCTTTAATAAATCCACGCCTTCTTTTAAGTCCAGAAAAAATGTTCTTTAATAAATCCACGCCTTCTTTTAAGTCCAGAAAAAATATTCTTTAATAAATCCACGCCTTCTTTTAAGTCCAGAAAAAATATTCTTTAATAAATCCACGCCTTCTTTTAAGTCCAGAAAAAATATTCTTTAATAAATCCACTCCTTCTTTTAAGGCCCGAAAAAATATTCTTTAATAAGACCACGCCTTCTTTTAAGGCCTGAAAAAATATTCTTTAATAAATCCACGCCTTTTTTTAAGACCAGAAAAAATATTCTCTAATAAATCCGCGACTTTTTTGAATGCTTAAAAAATATTCTTTAATAAATCCACGCCTTCTTTTAAGGCCTCAAAAAATATTCTTTAATAAATCCACGCTTTCTTTTAAGACCTGAAAAAATATTCTTTCATAAATTGTAAGAAAAATATTTTTCAATCCCACTCTTACATCTGTTATAAAAATAGCAACAATTATTGCATAATTTCACCTCATTTTCCACGTGCCTACCCCTGCATAATCCGATAATGTGAAAAATATTAACATTTACGCTTACAATAAATGTGCAGAGATTTATAATCAGCTTTCTGTTGTAATTGTTCTAATTAAAATCCGATACAAGCACTACTTACACTTAAGTATCATATTTCAATGTAAAATATTGTAAAATCAGAACTACATCGATTCGCATATTCACAGGTTGTAATATTTCAAACATGGCCCCAATTAAATTAATATTTTTTATATGACTTACTCTATGAAAATCAATTGGCAATGGGAGCAATACCAAATTAATATTCACCAATTGCCAATTATTTATCCAATATAGATAGAGAGCAGGTCTCTGCCAACACCAGCCCACATTCCGCAGCAGAGAGCACACTTGCAAATTTCCCCATAGACAAAATCAAAAATGAAAACGAAAACTCTGATTACACAAAATTATGACTCGTTGTCTCTGGCTTGATTGCAATTCGCACGCTCCATTATTTAATAGAAGTAGCGACAGCAGAACCATATAAAATTGTATATCACCAGCGTCGTAGACCTAAGCTTCGAAAAGGTCGATTACATATTTAGAAAATATGTATGACGCAAATATTGTGGTTGGCAAAAAAAAAAAAAAAAAAAAAAATATGTGTCACACATACCCAGCACTTAGCTACCATACCCCGACATTGCCGCCCTCCTTGCTCCGCCAACATCCAGCTCATATTTTTGTTTTAAAGACTCGGCTCAACTAGCTTGTAATTGAGTTCGATTTATTTTTAGTTCAATAAAAAAGTAAGCAACAAATTTACATACACCCATATCTACATATCTAGTTGTAGGTTGTTTGTATGTCGATAATTTATTGTGCAAAATGAAATTTTATTTTGACGATAATTTATTTATAATCGTTGTGTGAAACCGCAAACGAGCTTCTCATTCTTCTAATGTTATAGCAATGTGAAGTATTTTTTTTTGTTTTAATTTATTTTCAGTGGCCTAATTTTTATTTTTTAATGGTTTCAAATTCCGTAGAAATATTTTAAGATTTTTTAGAATATTTTTTCAAGCGCGGTTAAAAAAATGTTTTTTCAATCTTACATAAGGCGTGATTTTTTTAAGAATATGTTTTCAAGCATTATTAAAGATTTTTTTTCAAGCATTCAAAAAATGCGTGGATTTATTAAAGAATATTTTTTCAGGTCTTAAAAGATGGCGTGGATTTATTACAAAATTGAAGCGGATCAACTCTATTTTTATTCAAATGTTATTTACTATAGTATAAACACATACGTTTTATTAATCATTTAAATACTAAAATGCAACTCTTATTTAAATATTCGAAAGTTCTCTATATTAGACGGACCCATCTGGCAACGCCATAACTTTTGACAGAGATGTCACATCGCTTAATGACATACCGCGTTTGAAGCGTCTGTCCAAGCAAATTTTTACCATGAACCAATACACGCCACCCGAGCGCTCTGAAATAGTTGAAATTTACATTCAACAGAAGAAGTCAATTGTGAACACTCAACGTGCTTTTAAAACATTAAAAAATGTGAGAAGTGCGCCTTCTAAGAACACCATTAAGTGTTTATACGAAAAATTTTCGACTGGTAAGGCTCCTCCTAATCCGAAGAGGCCATATAAAAGTCGACCAAATATGGCTGCCGTACGAGCCAGTGTTGAGAGGTCCCCAAGAACATCCCAAAAACGCCGTTCTCAGCAGTTGGGCATGGCTCGGTCCACTTTACAACGGATTATTCGCATTGATTTGCATATGATGCCGTATAAAATTCAATTGACGCAAAGAATGTTGCCTGCGGACAAGCCTCGTCGATTGGAATGGGCCCAAAGAGTCATCGAAATGGTGGAAGATGACGAGCAATTTTGGAAAAAATTATCATGTCCGATGAAGCCCATTTCACATTGAATGGGACCGTAAATAAGCAAAATTGCCGTTTTTACGCCACTGAAAATCCTCAAGAGATTCAAGAAGTGCCTCTTCATGACGAAAAAGTCACAGTTTGGTGCGGCGTTAGTGCGAAAACGGTCATTGGGCCGTTTTTCTTCCAAAATTAAAATGGCCATGCTGTTACTATCAATCAGGAGCGTTATCGCGACATGATGACCAATTTTGTGATGCCAATTATTCGTCGAAAGCGTATGAGGCAGTTCTGGCTTCAACAAGACGGTACTCCACCGCACACAAGTCACATAACAATCGATTTTCTGAAGAATTTGTTTCCGGGCCGTTTGATGTCGAAAAGTGGTGATTTGGACTGGCCACCGCGTTCGCCCGATTTGACGCCGCTTGACTTCTTCTTGTGGGGATATTTGAAGTCAAAGGCTTATGTTAACAAGCCAAGGACCGTAGAAGAGCTCAAGGACAACATTCGTGAAGAAATAGCCGCTATTCCGGCCGAAATGTTGGCAAAAACGATGGAAAATGCAACAAAAAGGGTACAATACGTCATCAACGCCAGAGGCGGCCATTTGAGAGATATCATATTCAAAAATTTATGTAAACAAATCTACTTGGAACAAATTAAATGATTAACATTGCCAACCGCCAAATTTTTCTTTTTTTCTTTGATTTTTTTAAAAAAAAAAAACATGTGTCCGTCGAATATGGGCAACCCTGTACCAAAAAACTACATCTCTGATATTACTACATTTTTATACAACCAATACTAGATTAGAATCTCGCGTCTCAAATGTAGTACTTAAGCTCAATGTAATTTCAATAAAATCGCGATACTCCAAGTCTGGACTCCCGACTCTGATTCGTTTAGCGCCCACTGAAGGCTTGAGATTATTATCCACGCTTGCAACCTGATTCGTTTAGCGAACCCTGAAGGCTTAAAAGATCATTATCCACGCTTGCCCAAGTTGAACAAGGAGTAAAAATTATTATTTTTAATCTTGTTATTTCTGATGCCAGCTCTGCTCACGAGCTGCTTCACTGGCGCCCAACGTGGGGCCCTACTTTATTGGTACACAACATCCGAGCTGCTACAGAATATTTTTCAGGTCTTAAAAGAAGGCGTGGATTTATTAAAGAATATTTTTTCAGGCCTTAGAAGAAGGCGTGGATTTATTAAAAGAATATTTTTTCAGGCCTTAAAAAATGGCGAATATTGAACGAGTATATTTAGTCTTGATTTCATTTTGTTTATTTTTCTTTACAAAAAAGTATTTTCAATATCAAGGTCTTCTTTTATCTCAAATAAAGTCTAAATAATACATAGAAGGCAACGTCTTTTTTATATGACCAGTATAAGAAAATAAATTCTCAAATTTGTTGTCTGCCTTCATTTGAACTTTTTGGCATTAAATAAAGTTTTGTTTTTGCACGATGAGACCTCATTAAATGGACGATGAATGGTTGTCTCAAGATATTCACCACAAAATTACACACATTTTATGTGACTTTCATGGGTGTATTTTTCGTAAATAAATTGCAACATAAAACAGACAAAATAAATTCGCAAAAAGTAAGACTTTATAGAAAAAAAATAAGTATATAGAGGATGTACTTGATATTAAATTTTTGTGTTAGCCTTGCTTCACGTCATTTATATATTCAAAGTTAATTGCAAAGAAGAAAATTAATGAAGATCTGGACGGGAACGAAATATGTGAGGGATGGAGGTTGGATGTTGGTTGAAGCGAAGTTTGGCAAGAAATTTGCTGAATTAATTTCAACTTTGAAAAAAATCAGCTCTGCTCTCGAATACAATGGAGGAAATTAGTCACAGAGAAAACACCACCACAGAACCACAAGTCGGTAATGTGTGGCACGTAATTTGTGTTAGCTACTGTTGCTGATGAAGGTGTTGCATATATTCGTATACTTAGAGCTATGGGTATATGCAACAAATATACAAAAACATAGTAAATCCTCATACAAATTTCTTAAATAAAAGCAAATTATTCGCCCAACCCCACTCCAATACGAAGTCTACCAAAAAATTAATAACATTTAGAAGTTGGCATAAAGTTTTCTATGCCAAATTTCAGAAAATAAGCCAAAACAAACTTCCAGGACATGCAACAATACAAAAGGAGGTCCCATTATCAACTTTTATTTAATTACTATTTTATTCGGAACTACAAGCTTTCTTAGAGAAAATCAATATATTGATCAATGAAAATAATTATTATTAAAAATATTCATGGTACTAATGATTTCCCATGGCAGGAGATTTCGTCCTGCAACACTGAGACATTTATTAATTTTTTAAGAATATTTGTCCAGAAATTTTTGATATTACAGGTATGGGGTTCTAAAGAATATTTTTTCAAGCATCAAAGAAGGCGTTGATATTTTATAAACTGTTATTTCCTAGAATAATTTAGGCGTGGATTTTTTAAACAGAGGCGTGGATTTTTTAAACAATATTTTTTCAAGACCTAACAGAGTCGTGGATTTTTTAAACAATATTTTTTCAAGACCTAACAGAGGCGTGGATATTTTAAAGCAAGACCTAACAAAGGCGTTGATTTTTTAAAGAATATTTTTTCAAGACCTAACAGAGGCTTGGATTTTTTAAAGAATATTTGTTCAAGACCTAACAGAGGCGTGGATTTTTTAAAGAATATTTTTTCAAGACCTAACAGGCGTGGCATTAGCCGAGACGTGGATTTTTTAAAGAATATTTTTTCAAACACTAACCGAGGCCTGGCATTAACCGAGACGTGGATTTTTTAAAGAATATTTTTTCAAAAACTAACCGAGGCCTGGCATTGACCGAGACGTGGATTTTTTAAAGAATATTTTTTCAAACACTAACCGAGGCCTGGCATAGACCGAGACGTGGATTTGGTTAAGAATATTTTTCCTAGAAAAGAAAAAATAATGCAGAACTTTCCTTGCATAAGCCGTACATAAAAAAGATTTCCAGACGGTTCGGTCGTTTGCGCAGTTTTTCCAGTTTGAAGGATCATATTCGGCAATTTTGTCTTCAACTTGATCTTTCCATCTTATTCGTGGCGTTCCCCTTCTGCGTGAACCATCAGCTGGTGCGCTTTTATATGCCTTTTGGGGCATCTGGGGCATCTTCATCCATTCTCACAACATGACCTACCCAACGTAGCCGCTGCAGCTCTATACGTCTAACAATGTCGTTGTCCGAGAATAGTTGGTAAAACTCATGGTTCATTCGACGGCGATATTCACCGGCAACGCAGATCGGCCCATAGATCTTTCGAAGAATATTTATCTCAAACACTCCAAGGGCTGCCTCATCTGCTTGCGTAAGTACCCATGCTTCAGATCCATATAATAGCACGGGTAGTATCAGCGTCTTGTAGAGTGTGAGTTTGGTCTGGCGGGCGGTGGCCTTGCTTTTTAGTTGCTTACTCAGGTCTGTTGACCAACATTATCCTAGCATCTGTTGGCCAACACTATGCTTCTTCGAATTTCAAAACTGATGTCATTAGTATTAATTGTGGCGGTACCAAGGTTATATAAAACCTTTGACTACCTCGAAGCTGTAGTTCTCAAGTTCCACATTTGGTCCGAATCTACTGGATGTCTTGCGCGTTGATACCATCAGCTTGGTCTTCTTGCCGTTTACTGCCAGACCCACTTTGGCAGACTCCTTCTCACTTTGTTCAAAGGTGGATGTTACCGCTCTCAATGATGAGGTTCCAATCATTGGGCATGCATTCCTCTAGCCAAATTGTACTAATCAGCTGGTGTATGCTCCTTACCAGGATCTGACCATCATTCTTGAATAGCTCGGCTGGTAATCCATCGGCTCCTGCTGCTTTGTTGTTCTTCAGCCGATTAATTGCTATTCTGATCTCATCTTGGCTAGGTGGTTAACACTCTTTACCGCCATCTATTATTGGTTCTGGGGTATCCTCTTCACCGCTACTATGTGATACCAAAAGTTTTTCGAAATGCTCCTCCAGATCCTCAGCACGCTGTCTGTATCTGTAACCAGGTTTCCTTCTTCATCTCTACAGGTGGATGTGCCTGCGCCAAAGCCTTCGGTTTGTTGTTTTACTCGTTGGCAAAATTGTTGGCAAGGTTGCCCTATACGCTGCGTTTTTCATATCAGTAGCATTACGACACTCCTGATCGTACCATGGATTTCTTGATGGTGGTTTTTGGTACTCAAGTATTGCTTTTGCTGCAGTTTGTAGGGAGTGGGCAATTCTCTACCATTGTGCTTCTATATTATTATAGGGACAAGAAGTTCTTTCGTCAAGCAGGTGGGTAAGTTGAGCGGAGTAGGCCTCTGCTACCTGTTGTGTTGGCAGCTTTTCGATGTCGAGTTTCCGTGTTGCATTAGATCGCACCTTTGCTGCTACATTAAGACGGGTGCGAACCTTTTGACACAGGGTGATGATCCGAATCAACATTCGCTCCTCGTATCGATCGAAATTCTAATACACTGGACGAATGCCGTCCGTCTATCACAACATGGTCAATTTGGTTTCTTGTTGCTTGATCAGGAGAAATCCAAGTGGCCTTGTGTATATCGAGATGCTTGAATCTGGTGCTGCTAACTACCATGTTTTTTTGTTGCTGCCGCGAAGTCAATCAACCTCAAGCCGTTGTTGAAAAATTTAGGCGAGTTTTTTTTAAGAGTTTTTGTGTAGATAAAGCCAAACTTCCCTTCTTGTGTTATAGATTCCTATATAATATATGGTATATTAATGGTGTTTAATATCATTTCGTGCACCTTTATTATTATCCTCAAAATATATAACCTCATAAAATACCAACAAAAAAATTCAAATTAATGTTTTTATGACAAAAAAAAAAAAAAAAAAACGCTATCAACAAACTCTGTTCGCCAATATCATACACAACACATTTGACATTCCGCAAGCATGCTATGATGGTGTGCATGAAATATGACTTTGGCAAAACACATTTAATAAAATCCTACCCATCAATATTGTGTAGCATAAAAATTAATGTCCACAAAGGCTGTAGGATTATCAATCTTTAGTGTGCAGGATTCTTCTGAATTAAATACACAGGCTTACTTACAGTGAGTAAAGAATGTAAGATATTTCCGGAATAGCATGACTTGCCGGTGAACCTTTTTGTATTTATAAAAGATGCGTGACAGTGTTTTACACATTATTTGTTGTATATTCTTAGTCTCATATAAAAATGTAAATAATTTACTTATTAAATTTTTGTACTTCTTGTTTCAGGTAAGCTACAGGTCTTTGAATTCCGTTATTGTTTGTAAGTAATTATATAGTATGTAATAGTGAAATCTTTTTATGCAAAATATTAAAGACGAATCTTACAGCTATTCATATATTAGGGCGGGACAAATTTGTATGGAGCCGAAAAATTCAATTAAACCCAGGCCCTAAGATGATTCTAAGCAACTTTGGGAAAGGGACCATAGGTCTATCTCGATTTTCGAGTCTCACACTTTTCGAAAAATGATTTTTCTCTATAACATCATTTCGATTCAAAGTTCGAGAGTCGGAGAGTGGACCGATGGGTCCCATCTTCGACCATGATCTAGGGATGGTGGTGGTGTCCTGTTATGGCGCACCATCAAACAATATACAAGCTTGGTAAAAATATTAGCTTGTGCAAAGTTTGGTTCAAATCGGATAGTCCATCCGCCTGATATTACAAAATAAAGTTTCAGCAAAATTCTGGTAGGTACCAGAAGTAGTGGAGCGATATTCCCCACCTTCAAACTTTTTTTAAGTTTAGAAGAAATATTACGATGTGCAAAGTTTGCGTGAAATCGAGAGTTATCGTGCGCACCAGACAGACGGACTGATATTTGTAAATCTACTCCAAATTGCCTGAAACGGATTTGGTCCAAAGAAATTTTGATGAGGCACATCCTCATTAGCCATAAGGCGAGACATTTGCCATGGCTTCAAGACCTTTCAAAGTATGTCCCGATGGACGAATCGTTTAGGTCCTTGAATTTTTTGACAGAAATATTCCATTTATATCTCCAATCTGAAAATATATAGGATATAGGCGTTCGAAGCAGAACTACCTGCAATTGACGACTGAAGTTTGTTGTTCGTACGAGGTCTTCATTCTCTTCCCAACTGTGGTCTGCTGCTGATATAGGCCGCAGGCACTTGCTTCGCGCTCGCTACTTTAGGTTTATCCGCCTACAACTGCCCGATTGTCATAACCTTAGATTTCGGTATCGACACTTCGGCAGAAGTTGGATTTCCAGAGGGAGGTTGTGCCTTATCAGCTTTCTTGAAGACCTTTTTACGGGCTCTCCTTCTCTCCACAGTCGCTTATCCTTCGTTTTCGTGGATGATGGTGTTAGGGATGTCTCAGCGCACTGTTTAACCTTGGGAGGTAATGAGGGCTCAGACGTCCCAGCCACCATCATCCTAGATGTGCTAGGACCACTAACAGTCTTCTCTTCGCACTTGGTTTAGGAATCCTTGCAATCAAAAAGTTCCTCGAAAAAATCGTCTCTTAGCAGCAGGTTGTTGTTCGTCCGAGGACTTCATTCTCTCCACAGCTGTGGGCTGCGGTCGAGATTCGGCTAACGGAGTGAAAACTCCTCCAGAGATAGACCTAGCTAACGCAGGCACCTGCTTCGCGCTCGCTACTTTAGGGTTATCCACCAACAACTGCCCGATTGTCATAACCTTAGATTTCAGTTTCGACACTTTCCTCAGAGGTTGGATTTCCAGAGGGACGTTGTGCCTTATCAGCTTTCTTAAAGCCCTTTTTACGGGCTGACTTCGATAGTCGCTTACGCTCGTTTGCGTGGATGCTGGTGTCAGGGATGTCTCAGCGCTCAGTTTAACTTAAGGCTCAGACGTACCAGCCATTATCATACTAGATGTGTTAGGGCCACTAACAATCTTCTCCTCTTGTGGAGGGACTAACGTGGTGGCCTTCGCACTTGGTTTAGGAATCCTTTCAATCAAGAAGTCCCTCGAAATATCGTCCGGATAGTTCAGTAGAAGTTCCGAATGAATTTGAGGTTCCTCTGGATCAAAATGAACTCCTTATCTGTTATGAAGCATCTGTTCCGTAAAATGAACCGGTTGCAATAGTTAATTGCTCTCCGGTATATCTTATTGGCAGAGATCTCGTTGGCGATGACTTGTCTAGCAGTTCTTGGTTCTGATAATTTATCTATCTTAACGAGGAGATTCTCATCAGTCTCAGTCTCCGCTTCAACGGCCAACTGCCTAAGAAGTCTTGCGACTTCACTACATGCCGTGGAGATGGAGTTAGAATAGGTTGCTATAATTCGACTCCATAGAAGTTGATTTTAGTGAAGATTTGAGGTCGATCATCGTTTGAGGATCTCATCAATCTCAGTCTCCGCTTCAACGGCCAACTGCCTAAGAATTCTTGCGACTTCACTACATGCCGTGGAGATGGAGTTAGAATAGGTTGTTAAAATTCGGCTCCATAGAAGTTGATTTTAGTGAGGATTTGAGGTCGACCATGGCATAGCCTCTTACCATGGTAAGGACTCGGCAACTAAGCCTGGAGAACTTCCGAATGAATTTGAGGTTCCTTTGGATCAAAAGGAACTCCTTATCTATTACGGAGTCTCTGTCAGGCCCAATGAACTGGTTGCAATAGTTAACCGGTCTCCGGTACATCTACTTGGCAGAGATCTCCTTGGCAATGACTTGAAACTAGCAATACTTGGTTCTGATGATTCATCCATCTTAACGACGGGAGTCTCATCAGTCCCTGCCTCCGATTCGACGGCCAAATGCCTAAGAAGACTCGCGACTTCACTACATGCCCTGGAGATGGATTTAGGATTAGAATTGATTGTTAAAATTCGGCTCCATAGAAGTTGATTTTAGTGAGGATTTGAGGTCGACCATCGCATAGCCTCTTACCAAGGTAAGGACTCAGGAACTAAGCCTAGAGAACTTCCGAATGAATTTTAAGTTCCTCTTGATCAAAAGTAACTCCTTATCAGTTATGGAGTCTTAGCCCCGCCCAATGAACCGGTTGCAGTAGTTAACCGTTTTTCGGTATATCTTCTTGGCGATGACTTGTCTAGCAGTTCCTGGTTCTGATAATTCATCCATCTTAACGATGGGAGTCTCATCAGTCCCTGCCTCCGCTTCGACGGCCAAATGCCTAAGAAGACTCGCGACTTCACTACATGCCGTGGAGATGGATTTAGGATTAGAATAGGTTGTTAAAATTCGGCTCCATAGAAGTTGATTTTAGTGAGGATTGAGGTCGACCATGGCATAGCCTCTTACACGGCAGCTTACCATTCTAGGTCCTTATATTGAATTGGTATTTTGAAGCTTTTAAATCCATTTTCAAACCTAAATGGGTGTAATTTGGCATACTAGGTTTCGGTCCATGTTTTGACTAAACCTCCATTTAAATGAATTTTTTTTTTGACAGAAAGGATCTATGTTGGCATTTTGGGCTTTTTGAGGCTTTAATACGTCTGCGCCGAAAATTACAATTACAGATCCGTATATTAACATTGATTCCGTATAAAAGTGCAGCGCAATTTTCGATTTTCGGATTTTAGCTACTTGTTCCTGCAGAAAGGGCTGTAATCTAACAAAACGGGGTTTTGGAATCAATCATAAATCTATTCCGAAATCCTCATATTATAAAGGTCCCGGTCCATTTTCTTTAGATTGACGGTTTTAGCCTCCATTTTCCAACCGAAAGGGCTGCAATTTGACATATCAGGTTCTTGGAGACTGACATAGATCTATGCAGAAAGTCATCATAATCGTTTTCCTAGTTTTCCAGCTTTAGTGTTTGATATTTGGAATTTAATTTTTAATTTAAATTTTCAAGGAGGTTAAGTGTTCGCTGGGCCGAACTTTACCATATTTAGGTTTCTTCTGATTTTGTTTTATATAAAAAAACTATATCGGTTCGTCATTAGTTTGGTAGCAAAATGTTTTCCCTTCTTCAAATTCTCCTTCATATACCTCCATCCTTGACAAATTTTAACAACAATAACAAAAAATGTTCACCTTTATTGTGTCAACAGACACCAGACAACAATTATTAAAACCACAGTTTACAGTTTTTGTGGCCAACAATTATAACCAGACCAAAGTAAAGGCAACAACAAAGAGAGGAGGAGACACACCTCAACTTAAATATGAAATAAAAACTGCATGAAACAAAAACCAAGAAGGTCATTGTTTGGTGGTTCGAAGCAAAACAAAAAAAAAAAAAGAACGACACACCAATGTTGCCTTGCAAAACCCTGGTCGGTCTTCGGTTGGTTGGTTCGTTAGTTGGCTGGCTGGTAGTCGGTCGGTCATACGTAGTCAATGGGTTTTGATATGCAAAAACCCCAACCAAGCAACGACAATTTCATGTCTGCAATTGGGCCTCATTTGCCGCATTGTTTGTTCATCGTCGTAGTCGTGGTGGCGGTTTTCGCCTCGATGTCGGTGGTTCTGGTCTGGCGTTGAATAAACTATTAAGTGGATTTTCTGCATTGCAATTTGACGTAATTACAAACGATTGTATATTAATTGATATAAAAAAATAAATAAAAAAGAGAAAAAATTAAATTAAATAAAACTCAAGTAGTATTCCAAAGTAGCAGCGAACACACACGGAGGAGGATTTAGATGTGGAGAAGAGAAAAATGTTAAAAATGTGCAAAAATACCACACCACCAAACAAACAAACGAACATGGCTGAGTCAGACAATTGGTCTCGCTGTCCCATTCATAGATTGACTTTGTTGTGCGACGTTGCAAATGGACTGGGTTGTCTTGTCAGGGTGGAGGGTGGTACCAACATGATGGCAACACGACAGTCAAGCCAGCCACCTTGCTAGCAGGCCGGGATACTAGGTCGACCAGACAGCCAGCCAGTCAGCCGACTTGTTTGTCTTTCTGGTGATTTCTCGTTCCCATATCGGCAATGTTTTCTGGCGAAGACAGACCCAACAGCCAGTTAACCCTTGGGAAATCACTTGAACTGACTTTAGATATTTTTTCTCAGATTTCAGATTTTGAAAATTACTTCATAGAGAAAGAAACTATGTTGTGATGTTGGGAATGAAATTAGTTTATTATTTATTATTATTTATAATTAGGATTTTTTTCTTTTGTGGCCAAATCATCTTTGGGATGACTTCAACTCTGTAAATCAATCATAGATCAGTTGGAAGTAAAGCGTGAGTTTTTACCTGGTATATCTCTGGGAAGGCTGGTTTCGTTTTTTGATTCACTTCAGTTTGGTCTATAATTTAAACTTGCCATGGGAAGTTAGGCGAAGGTCAATTTTTTATGGAAATATTGTCAGAAGCTTTACAAAACCTTCCAATGCAACGAGCACAGTTGGTACGGCTTATGGACTGGTGGTATCATTGGACCGTACTTATTCCAAAATGCTTCGAATCGTAACGTAAATGTCAATGGTGAGCTCTTCCGTCTGAAATGTTGGAAATGCTGGAAAGACTATGCCAAAATAGGATTAAGCGGATCGCAGATGCGATTAACATTGGTCACATTAGGTCTACCGATATCTGACACTTTTTAAATCGATCATAGATCAATTTGAAATATAACTATAAGGTGGACTAGATATAAAACTTGTAATTCCCGTATATCAGCGTTTCGAAAGCTAATAGATCTCCTTGCAGACAATTTTTCATACATGCCCATGAAAAGCAACATTTGAGTATTTTGCAGATCCGAGCTTAATTTTCCAACTATGTTTTCCAAATTGCGAATTCCGACTCTATAAAGAGCGGGTGTATTGAAGACCTTATGGGACAATAAAATGAAGAATTTATGTATATTTAAGACCTTATCGGATTTCAGATTCTATTAAGTTATATGTGGTCGGGAACCTGTGTTTAATCTTGAAAACATTTTTTAATAGACCTATGTTCCTGAATTAAACCAATGTTTATATTACTTTTGATTTTTTTCATCCATCGCATCCACTGTTGCCGTCTAACTCCGATTGAGGTTTACCTAGATGGCCTCTATCAATTTCTCCCCAGTAACTGGCCCTACTGGTTATTGGTTATCTTCTCCTTGGCTTCCTCACTTTTGTTGCTGGGTGTTTCTCCCTCGGTGATTGTTTGGTCTCCTACTCTTTATTCTTCCCAGATAGCCTAAACCAGACTTGGCATTGAAGACCTGTCCAAAAACAACCACAAGTAGATTTCCTTCTGTGTTCTCCTTACCAGCAGATTCATTGTTGCTGTCTCCTCCCGATGGTCAGTTATCTTCTGTACGGCTCACCCACATTTGTTTCTTGGTATTTCTTGCATTGGACACGTAGTGCGACTTAACCTTAGTCTTGACCATACTTGCCATTGAAGACCTGTCCAAGGCAACCACAAGTAGAGTTCCTTCAGTGTTCTCCTCCCTGTGAAAGATTTCCCATTTCTTCACCAGCAGAGTCATGTTCTGTAGACCAATGACATCGAGCATGCGCTCGATCTAACGAAGATTGTTCCCGTTTGTAATTGGGGAATGTGATTTTTTCGGAGACAATATCTGTTCAGGGGTTCTATGCTCTTTAACGACTAAAACTCTAACATTAAATGGTCCCATTTTTATTCGCAGCTATCCAGATTAATGGGGTCACCGCCTTACATTCTCTTGTTGTTGACCGCATCTCTCACCTCCTTATGGGAGTTTCCCATACACGCTATTCTCGTCGATAACTGCAGGCGTGTCTGTAGCAAATTCTGGTCACCCTTGCATAAGATGGCTTGAATTTCCTTCCACTTTCTAGGGAGTGGCGAATAAGAATAGATCTCCGGAAGAGAAGTCAAATCTTCCGTGCATCCGAATCTTCCATAAAGACTGGGAATTCCAAAAGGACTTACCGGACTTAAAAAAAAATATTAAAGGAGGAACAACATTTGGTACGTCCGGTTAGTCCTTTTGAAATTCCCAGTTTTTACGGAAGATTCGTATGCTGCGTTCATCTTCTTGATCGCCGCTCTTAGTCGATAGATTCTTGTCACAGTCTCCTATGACTTCCGAGCAAGTGGAAGGAAAAATCAGGTTTACCCTTCTTAGATGCCGTTAGCTGTTTGATCTCATTCCTTCGGTTCATCCTGGCCAGTTATCTTGGGCCCAAAATAACTGCTTCTTCCTTGTTGGCGATGTACTTGTTCACCAACCATTTTATCACACTCGTCGCTCCCTCGGCATTCTAGGACGGTTGTGTTAGTCCTATACTCACGCTCAAACTTGGAATTGAAGTTTGTGTCCCCTCTTGCCACCTCTTCTAAACATAGAAGAACTCTTCTATACATAGAAGACCTCTTCTATACATAGAAGACCTCTTCTATACATAGGAGACCTCTTCTATACATAGAAGACCTCTTCTATACATAGAAGACCTCTTCTATACATAGAAGACCTCTTCTATACATAGAAGACCTCTTCTATACATAGAAGACCTCTTCTATACATAGAAGACCTCTTCTATACATAGAAGACCTCTTCTATACATAGAAGACCTCTTCTATACATAGAAGACCTCTTCTATACATAGAAGACCTCTTCTATACATAGAAGACCTCTTCTATACATAGAAGACCTCTTCTATACATAGAAGACCTCTTCTATACATAGAAGACCTCTTCTATACATAGAAGACCTCTTCTATACATAGAAGACCTCTTCTATACATAGAAGACCTCTTCTATACATAGAAGACCTCTTCTATACATAGAAGACCTCTTCTATACATAGAAGACCTCTTCTATACATAGAAGACCTCTTCTATACATAGAAGACCTCTTCTATACATAGAAGACCTCTTCTATACATAGAAGACCTCTTCTATACATAGAAGACCTCTTCTATACATAGAAGACCTCTTCTATACATAGAAGACCTCTTCTATACATAGAAGACCTCTTCTATACATAGAAGACCTCTTCTATACATAGAAGACCTCTTCTATACATAGAAGACCTCTTCTATACATAGAAGACCTCTTCTATACATAGAAGACCTCTTCTATACATAGAAGACCTCTTCTATACATAGAAGACCTCTTCTATACATAGAAGACCTCTTCTATACATAGAAGACCTCTTCTATACATAGAAGACCTCTTCTATACATAGAAGACCTCTTCTATACATAGAAGACCTCTTCTATACATAGAAGACCTCTTCTATACATAGAAGACCTCTTCTATACATAGAAGACCTCTTCTATACATAGAAGACCTCTTCTATACATAGAAGACCTCTTCTATACATAGAAGACCTCTTCTATACATAGAAGACCTCTTCTATACATAGAAGACCTCTTCTATACATAGAAGACCTCTTCTATACATAGAAGACCTCTTCTATACATAGAAGACCTCTTCTATACATAGAAGACCTCTTCTATACATAGAAGACCTCTTCTATACATAGAAGACCTCTTCTATACATAGAAGACCTCTTCTATACATAGAAGACCTCTTCTATACATAGAAGACCTCTTCTATACATAGAAGACCTCTTCTATACATAGAAGACCTCTTCTATACATAGAAGACCTCTTCTATACATAGAAGACCTCTTCTATACATAGAAGACCTCTTCTATACATAGAAGACCTCTTCTATACATAGAAGACCTCTTCTATACATAGAAGACCTCTTCTATACATAGAAGACCTCTTCTATACATAGAAGACCTCTTCTATACATAGAAGACCTCTTCTATACATAGAAGACCTCTTCTATACATAGAAGACCTCTTCTATACATAGAAGACCTCTTCTATACATAGAAGACCTCTTATACATAGAAGACCTCTTCTACATAGAAGACCTCTTCTATACATAGAAGACCTCTTCTATACATAGAAGACCTCTTCTATACATAGAAGACCTCTTCTATACATAGAAGACCTCTTCTATACATAGAAGACCTCTTCTATACATAGAAGACCTCTTCTATACATAGAATACCTCTTCTATACATAGAAGACCTCTTCTATACATAGAAAACCTCTTCTATACATAGAATACCTCTTCTATACATAGAAGATCTCTTCTATACATAGAAGACCTCTTCTACCTCTTCTATTAAAAAATATAAATAAATAAAATTCTTCGGAACATCCAATTTAATTAAATGTTAGGCCATGTGTCAGTTGCAGTCGAACTGCCTAACAATATACGAACTTTCTTGGCCACCCAGCCACCCATCATTGTGTCAGACGTGTGTGCTCTGATTTGTTTTCAATAATATCGTAAATAATAAAAGCACCAGAAGCAGCAGCAGTACCACCACAAACTTTCCGACAACTGTCTATCACGATACCTGCCTGCCTGTCTGTATGTCTATCCAATTTGTTGATATTATTTTTGTGTAACTTTTTTCTCCTGCTCTCCTGCCCTTTTCCACCCTACTCCCCTTTTATTGGTTGATGTGTATATAATTTTTGTTTATTTGCAACTTTTTATGGTCATAGCCTCTCCCTCCGCCCCCCGTCGTTGTTGCGTTTGGGGTTAATTGTCAGTTGAAATGAAGAATCCACAATTCATTCAAACAAATACAGGGTTACGGTTCTTAGCGGACAAGGAGAGTGAACGTCAGAGTGATTTGTTATTTTGTTTTGCTTTGCTTTGTAGTTGTTGTTGTTGGTTCGTAGTTGCTATTTAATTAAGTTATTCATTAAATAAAACAAAAAATACAACGACAACAACAAAATACTAGACGACGATTTGTGAGCGAAGCGGGAACAGAACAGAACAGCACAATAGCCCAACTAGACAGAGACAACCGGAATAAAGGTATATCAGTAGGTATGACTGTCGGTATATCAGCATGTATGGCTGTCTGGTTGCCTGCCTGCCAGCCAGCCAGCCCCAGTCATCAGTAGAACACGGGCCAAAGGCTGATTTGCCTGATATGAAAAAAATCGTACTCAACTACACGGTACGCCGTGTTTTTATTTTATTTATTTGCATGACGTCTGGTGGTGTGACGTCAAATGAAACGCCACACAATCATCGCTCATTGGTGTCAGTCAGTCATACAGTCAATCCATTCCATTTCCAGTCATTCAGCATGTACAACAACACATGAATTGCTATACAACAACAACGAACCGCCAACCATTGGAAACAAATATACAACCGGTTAATAGATATGCCGGCTTTTTCAAGTATTTAGGTGTTAACCTCAAGTCGAAGCCGCTGCTCTGGCTGGCGTGTTGTACTTAAACCAAAATATTCAACACCTAAACATACAAATAATTTGAATTTTTATTTTTTCTTGTTGTTGTAGTTGTTATTGTTATTTATGTATGCAAAAATTATCTCACGCGTCACGTTTCTGTATGAAACATTGGTAATTGTTTTTTTTTGGTTTTCGATTTTTGTTTTGCCAATGTAAAGAGGGTAGTTTTCGCAAAACTTCCAAAGTCCACTCGCAAAGTAAAACGGATATGGTTTTTAGGAATTTTAAATATTTTTGTTTTCATTTTTCAGTATCAGTTTTAGTTGTGGTAATATTTCATTGTTGAATCCATAAGATCTACAGGGTAAGAGTTTTATTAATATTTTGGACTTCAGTAGTGTTGGCGGCTTTTTTGGGATACCATTTGCATTTTGTGTTTGCAAAATAGCCAGGTTGAATCCCAGTTTGTTGTTTTTATAAAAAAACCAACTGTTTATTAGTGGGGATGTATGGCATTGTGCGCCGAGGGGTAAGGCAGGGAAGACTATAGTTTCGGATCTCGCCACTGACCCTCATTAGTTCCCTTAGTTTTTTGTTGGGATATTCTCCCCAGAAGCTATTTATTTCTTCTTTACAAAAAACCTTTCGTACCCAAATGTCTCTTGTGACAATTCGAAGTTCTTACGTTACCAGCGATACGACCCCAATGAGAATTTCGTTTCGTTGGCGCCTGACTTCGTGGACACTTAAAACACTGTGCAAAAATACTTTTCAACAGATTATCAAAATCACCAGAGGCCTAAGTTAGAAGAGATCCTCCTCGATAGTGCCATATAAAGAGTGACAAATTATGTTTTTTATGGATGATCGAAACTTTTCGCTCTCTTTTAAGGTGAAATAGCTTGGGACAAATCGATCGCATTATTTAAGATAGAGCATAGAAATTTGGCGCAGACATTGCTAGTACTCCTAGAATGTTTGGCATTGTAAATGGGATATATTGTTCGACGTTTCATTATAGCCCTCATATTCGGCAGTTTGGGGATTTTGGACACGTTTTTCAACCGAATTGGCTGTCATTTAGTATTTTTTAAATGTTCATTGTATAGCACATGTCCGCACTAAAATGATTAATATTACCCAAGTTTCATTGGGTATTATGTCTTTGTGCAAAAGGAAACGATATAGACCCATGGTTCCTTTTGAGAATATGCATAGAATCACTTTCTGAGTCGATTTATGCACTTCCATCTGCTGTCCATTTAAATTGTAAACAAAGTGCAGTTCGCATTTATTATCCGAATAACAAAAAATTTGCACAGATAATTTATATGCCCCATGAACGAACCCTATTGAAATTGGTGAAAATCGGTTCAGATTTAGACATAGCTCCCATATATATGTTCGTCCGGCTTTTAACAAATGGTGCATCAACGAGTCAAATTTGGGCCAATTGGCACAACATTTTGCACTATGTACTTACGTGTGCCAAGTTTTATTGTTCGACAGGTTTTTAGCAAATGGGCCGATTGGCACAACATTTTGCACAACATATCGAAGTGATTCTGCAATTACGTCAGATAAGTTTTAATGAAATTTGTTCAGATTTAGATATATCTCCCATATATATATATATTAGGTTGGGGAAAAATTAATCCATTATTTTTTCGGCAGATGCTGTACTGATGGATTTCTCGTAAAGTATCGGTCAAACAATTTCAGATTTATGCTCGTTGGAAGGGTGACACTCGTTGGTGCTTTCAGTTGAGACTTAAATGATGTTAAAAATGGAAGTGAACAAAGGGAAAATTCGGTACATTTTACAGTTTTTCTTTAACAAAGGCGAAAATGCAAGCCAAGCGGCTAAAATTGTGAATGGCGTTTATGGTTACGATACAGGCAATTATGTGCAAGTTTGGTTTCGTAGATTCCGTTCAGGAAATCTACGAAACCAAGCGCGCTCAAGAGCGGGGGTACTGTTATATGTGCGCTAAATTATTAGCCAAATTTGACCGATATTTATAATTTTTTGTTGAGACATTTGGTACCCAAAAAGATCCCATTGTACCAAATTTCAGCGAATTCGCTTGAATAGCGTTCTCGAGAACCTTACAATATCGTAAATAAGTAGGGGGGGGGGGGGGGGGGTTAACCCTTATGTGGGGGCTATGCCTAAACGTGGACCGATATAGCTCATTTTCAAACTTGACCTTCCTGCAGACAAAAAAAAAAAAAACTACGGAAAATTTTGGCGATCTATCTCAATTCGTTTAGAGGCTAGAGTGATTACAACAGGTAGATAGGGATGCTTAAATCGTCATAGGTTCAGAAATTTTTATTTCGGATGGAGGGATGGTGGAGGGTATAAAAAAGTCGGTTCACATATAGACACAGGTCACATATTAAATTTAGTTCAATTCCATGTCAATTGTCCTTCAAAAATGCGAAGTCTGTTAGGATGCATCTCTTGAATATAGCCAAAGTGTTAAAGGATATCATATATTGAATAAAGTTTGAGATTTTTATTTACATTCTTATGAATGTTTCATTAAAATTCATTATGTTAGTATCAAACGTGTTTCTTTGTACAAAATCCGTTTCTGACAGTTGGGGTCGATTTACATATGTTCGTCCGTCTGGCCGGCTGGTGAGCACGATAATTATCGAAGGAAGTAACCGATCCCATCTAAATTTTGATCCCATCAAAATTGACTAACAGGAGAGGTGTCGTGCCGTTCGACCAGTACAAAGCTAGGCCACACACATATACAGTGACACGCCAGAAACTTCGGGAGCTTGGTTGGGAAGTTTTAATGCAATGAACAAAATTGAGCGTACCGAGAATTTACCACAGAAAACGACAGACGAAAATACAAAAAAGTGAATATGTCTTAACCACATACTTTAAAGTAGGGGTTTCGGTAGTTTTGGTCATCTATGCCTTAAAAGTGCTTTGTAGTTTAGTTTGCCTTTACATGTTATAAACATATGCATAAAGAGAGTGTGGTAATTAGTCTTGGGCAATATCGTTCAGTTCAGTAATCGAACGAACTAGATCATTTTTAAAAGTGGACTAGGCCGTTCACCTCGTTCAGTTGCTTATATCGTTCAAATTGTTACTTAGTTCAATTGGCATGACAGCGTATTCCAATTAAGTTCACAATCATTCGAAGGACTTTCCTATCCATTTTCTCCACTTTGTTCATGGGTGGTGGTCGATGGCTAAACTCCGTTACTCCCGACACCTTTGCCTCTTTGCTTTTAAATGACGCTTCATATTTTTAATGACCATTCAGCTATACGCAAAACACTACTGCAGCATTTCATCTTTTAAGTACCGAGTTCCATGAAATGGCACAACAATATATTACACGTACCTTCGTTCAATTTTACAGATTTTATATGAAATTGTTCTGAACGGCGTCAACTTCAGTTGGTCAAAGTCAGTGGACCTGTGAACAACACTCATGGTGTAGCAGAAAATACAATCTCTTCAGTGACAGACGGCGTTCATTGAGCAAAGTCATTCAGTGAGCAACGTCGTTCAGAGACCGACTGAGTTTGGTTCAGTGAACGACAATAATAAAAACTGAACTATGTCGTTCACTTGTTCAGTGGACTGACTCGTTCAATTGAACTAGGTCGTTCACGAACGACACAAGGCTAGTGGTGATGGATATAAAACACCCCACATAAAGGTGCCGCCCCACTTGAGGTACTTTGATGGTCCAAAGCTCATTATCAACAAATGTGGCTCCAATTTATAATTTCAGTTTCTTGATTGGTACAAAATTGGTTTGCAAACAATTTTCAATGTAGTAGGCCCATGCTTTGACATAGCCCCCCATATAAAAATTCCGATTTCCAACAGAAATGTCTATAATTTGGTGATTCTGGGTCGATAAAGAATTACTTGTAGAAAATATAGATTCATATTTTCAATATAGATGCAAATTTTAAGATTGTTCCCACATATGGGACCTGTCCAGGTGTTGGGCATATTTTCTAAACGAAGTTGGTGTAATTTGGCATTGGTGATGAATCGGTTCATTAAAACCGTATCAAAATGTATTTTATTGTATTAAAATTCTGCTAAAAAATTAGGGTTCCAAATTTAGAGTTAACAGGAAAAAACTCATCACGTCATAACTGAAAAAATTGAGCTATGGCGAATTTGTTGTTCTAAATAAAGTCATTTCGATCATATAATGCATTTTCTACTCCCACAAGTTTTTACATACACGTTTAACGCTTTCATTTTTCATTTTTTCGAAATGAAGTAGATCTCTATTCATTTTTGGTTCAAAATGTTAACAAATGATTTCTGTCAAATTATTTATTCCGCTCAGATTCCAACTGTTATAAATCATTCAAATTAGTTATATATATCTGTTTGTTTTTTTTTTTTTTTTCTAAACTACTAATGATTAAATAATGCAAATAAACCATTAATTTGTTGTCAGAATGTGAAACAAGTTGCCATTTTTCGCTATTTGATTTATGTAAAATGTTTTAGTTTTCGTCAGTATGACGATTATGACAACTAAATGCGATTTAATGGAATTTGCATTTTTGTAATGATTAGACCACACCATGGATTTAATTTAAAAAAATGTTTATTAACTGAATATGTTTTTATAGGGAGAGAGAGGGACAGAGAGTGAGAGAGAGGGCCAGAGAGAGGTAGAGAACCTCTTACAGTATTCAATTATGTTTGAGAGTAAATATATTTCCCTTTAAAGACAAATAAATTTGGTTTCAATTACCTTTTTTTTGAGTCATAAACCACAGACCTTCCCACAATTCTCTTAGGCTTAAAATTGTTTGCTTTCAAATCTCATTCAATTCAATTAAATTGTGTTTTTTTAACAAAAAATCAATTTTTAATCTTATACTCATGCATGATTTATTGTTTCTGCAACATTATATATTTTTTAATCCAATTTAGCTTTTTTTCAATTTGTCAGATATTGTTTTTTTTTTTTGTAAAGTGATTTATGGACATAAATCCTCAATATATATTTTTCTACACACACGCATACATACAGGTACATACAGAAATAATACTAATTTATGTTTAAAGATGTGTGTGATCTATACCACGTCAAGGGTGTGGGGTTTTGTCGACTCGAATAAATATCTATGTTTGGAGTAATGTTAAAACTTTTATATATTGTGGTTGTAGTTATGAGTGAGTGTTTTGCTTTTTTGTTGTTGGTATTATGGACTTCCAATTTTGTTTTAAATTGTTGTTATGCGCATAAGTAGTTATGTAAATGCAAATGAATTTCTATGAAATAAATCATGAAACAAATAATTAATTTTTTTAATTATTATTAAGTCATAACCACATAGCAATTTTTTATTAAAAAAGTTTTAACATTTGTATTTTTTTTAATTATATTGTATGATTATATTATGTTTGTTGTTATACCAATGGAAAGGACTAAAAATAATAATTAGGAGAATGACTAAAAAAGCACAGAAAATATTTTTTGAAAAAGGACCGTGGACTAAAAAGAAGGGACATTTAGTGTTTAAAAGCAGCTCAGAGGAGTTGAAAGCCCAACACGATTTTTTTTGCTGACTGCGACTTCGGAACCTACTAAGAAAATTAGAGGAACAAACTAGTTCATTGGAACTGTTCCGAGAAAGGAACGATCGGAACTATGTCCAGCTCTTTAATTAGGAACTAGGAACTTTTTAAAAAAGGAACGAGAAAGATCGATCCGCTATGTGAACTAGATTGCTCATTGCTATTTTGCAAAAACAATTTAAGCCAGTCAGCGGAGCAGTATAGTCGGACGGGGCCGACCATATGATACCCTACACAACTTCCATAAAAATCTAACTTTGCGTTAACAGGTCAATAAATATTACTAATATTCAGTAGACGAGGGCTGAACTTGTCCAGATTCTTTTTGCCGTAGGTTATGTTGTGAGGTTGGGCCTTCAATTGCGGGCTATAGATCGACAAAAAAAAAACACACAGACAAAAAGTTACATTTTCGGTCCACTTCATCCCAAAATTATTATCTGATCATCACCGAAAATTATAGGCGTTGTCCTTGACCATAATTGGAATCTCATGGAAAATTTTAAAGCCATCGGTGCTATATTTCCGCCGTCTAGTGTGGTAATGGGTTACTAAATAATGTCTGAATTCGTAAGCACCTGTAAATATTTAAGTGTAACTCCCACATCTGAGGACATACGACCATATAATTGGTACCAATTTAAAGGTCAACCACTCCTCTTGAACATACTATCAACTTCTCTGGTCTAGGTCCTTCAGGGGCAAATATATACGCCATAGAATACAATTTTTGTCATTTTTCACACAAAAGTCAGGGTCCATTTGACCCGCTAAATATTGACCGATCTTTATTAAAACAGGCATGCTTATTCTTTGGCCAAATCCCTTTCTCCATACAAAAATTCGCGGTGTTTGGGCTATAATTGCGGCCTCTGGAGCGACAAGAAAAATCGACAAAAATAAAGTTGTTGGTCTCCATTTCATCCCCTAAATATTAACCGCTCTTTTCCAAAAACAATAGGGGTTTTCATTGGCCAGAACCCATTCTACATGCAAAATTTCGTGAAGATTGGTCTACCCCAAAGCAAGGGCCAATATTGCAAATTTTTGTTAGGGAGATAGACTACTCAATGATAATTCAAAATAAAAACCAATAAGGAGAATGGTAACGTCGGTAGTAAAGTCACTTAGGGTATATTCAATAGATTCACCTTGCATATTTTTCATTTAAACAGATATGGAGTCTCCAACGTTAATTATTTGGAGACCAATTAATCAAAAATATATGTGGACTATGTCCGCATTTCTATTTTGTACATTGTGCAAAATTTCGTGTCAATCTGATAAACACGAGAAATGTGGTGCATCATTTACTTAAAATCGGACGAAAAATATAGAAGTTATATCCAAATCTAAACCGATTTCAACGAAACTTTCCACAGGTTAGTTTATACTAACTTGAGTAAACTTAGTGTCTATCAACAATATTTTAGATCCTTGCTGCATGATTTACTTAAAACCGGACGAAAATATTTATGGGAGGTATATATACAAATCATTCATTACGCTACAGTAATTTCAGTACGTCGTGCAAAATTTTGTGCTTATCGGCTTAACATTGGGTCTTTGGTGAACCATTTACTTAAAATCAGACGAATCTATATATGGGAGCTATATGCAAATCTGCACCGATTTCTTTCAATTTCAATTGTGTTCGTCCTTAAACCAAATAAATGAGCTGAGTCAAATTTCTTCCAATTCGGTTATTAAATGCGTTTGTTTACAATTTTTTTACAATTTAACAGATTCTGTAGAACATGGGTCTATATCGTTTCCTTTTGTCTGTTACAAATATATGCACAAAGACTTAACACCCTATACCACAGTGCGGTGAAGGGTGCAAATATAGGTGTCTTGGTTGAAAAAGTGTCCAAATTCCACAAAATACTATCGTTATATTAAATACTAATTTGGTGTAACATTTTACTACCGTATGAGCTCTCTAAATACCAAAGTCCGGCAAATTCGATTGAATAATATGCCAAATAGCTCCAAATGCCGAAAAATTCGGTATAACTTTATATGGGGGCTATACCAAAACGTGGAACTCTCGTGCCATTCGAGCATTTCTTGTGCTTAAACAGCGAAGCAGGTTACGGAAAATCTCATTGTTCATGTCTTACTCACAGGTAAATCATTGATTCGGTAGTCTTTTGTTCCGCGCGGAATAAGAAGACACTGCTTGAATGCCAATTGAAAAACGCATAAATATCCAATAAGCAAGGGCCGAAGCAACCAGTGCTATGAGATTTATGCAAATCGCATCAAGCAAGTTCTCCCTCAGAAGCTACGCAGAAAAATGTTAATAACTATGGTGGTTCCAATGACTTTGAGGATGAACATGTAAGTAAATGAGAAGAAACGAGACAAGACAGTTACGACGAATAAAAACGACTAATAATTTCTGTGCAATAGAAATCCGCCAAGACCACCAAGCACAAATAGCCCAAAGTTGTTTTTTCACTCACTCTATCTGACAAGAACCCAGTATTTAAAGTTTTATGAATTGAATTCATAAAATTCAGAAATCCTGACATTGTCAACACTTTATGAACGCTATTCATATAATGACAATTTTTCCTAATTTAATTCATAGTTTGTTTTTTTTTTCTATTATGTGTTTGATACAAGCACAAATTTAATAAATTTTGGTCTCTCAGTTTTTCTGTGAATCAATTCTATCGACAATTAATTAAATTTGTTTGTATTTTATAATGTTTTCAAAAAAATTTTGGTAGTGTTACTACAAAAACTGTACTCACATACAGCCAATTAAAATCCCCTTTATAATTAATTACGCAAATGATGTAATAAATTTGTTTACGACCTATTAAAAATGTACGGCTTTTTTGAATACAAATAAGTCAAGCTACTACTACGTACCTATAAACATATATACGCGTGAATATAATTTATAGTAAATGATCCTGATTTTATTTATAAAAGAATGATGTTGTGGATAACATTCCGACATGCAGGAAATGTTGATGTATGCGATGCATACATTTAGATTATAGTGAATTAGTTTAATATTGTTAGTACACCACACACACATATATATAAATTTATTTTATTGACAAAAAACTGTATTTTAGTAAATTTTAAATTACGGATAGCCCCAATGCTATTTAAGTGGTCTTTTTATATGCGAAAAGCAAAACAGCATATAAATCCTAAATTTCAAATAATTATCATATAATAACGTTTATAATCTCAAAATAGCATGGCAAATGTTCAAATTATTATTAATTAGGTGTTAGAAATTTTTTCTTTCGCCATATTCCCCCCATTAATATTTTTATTATTTCCACATATTATTATCTAATTGATTGAATATTGTTATTATTACATCAATACAATTATAAAGGTCACGATCGCCGCCACCTCAATTACCATTACCATATCCAACAACATTATTGTTGTACACTTTT